>NW_027660918.1:127500-180423 GCF_963280865.1 Gymnoscopelus braueri
GATGATGTTTCAATCCGTTGAATAAGAGAGAGAATCTATCTGTAAACAGGTAGTGTGTGTGTGTGTGTGTGTGTGTGTGTGTGTGTGTGTGTGTGTGTGTGTGTGTGTGTGTGTGTGTGTGTGTGTGTGTGTGTGTGTGTGTGTGTGTGTGTGTGCGCGTGCGCGTGCGCGTGCGTGTGTGTGTGTGTGTCCTCCAGACCGAAGACGGTACAAGCGGGTTGGAGTCGGCGTTGGAATGCTTTGTGTGTTTTACCTCTCCTCAGCATTGCTGTCTCGCTCTATCACTCACCAGTCACTTAGCGAGGTTGTGAGAGGAATTATTTGGGATTGCTACTGTATACCAGATTTAATTTGGCAGTCATCACTTATATTGCTACACTCATTATTAATGCATTAGACCTGGGCTGTTACAGTTTAAGGTTTTAAATAGATTACATCTAAGCTGGTCAAAATCTATTGGTTTAGAGTCTAAACCAATAGATTTTGATCTATTGGTCTAAACTTTAGACCCAGCCTGCATTAGGTGTAGTCAAGGCCCACATGTTTAGTTTTTGTCCCAAACTGACCTAATTTTGGACTGGTATATTCAATAGTTTTTAACAATGTTATAGATCCTGATCCATTATCTGCATTGTTTGGGGCAGTCCTGCAGAAAAAAATGTTATACAATATTGTCAAAAATCAAAACAAATATTTGAATAATAAATATATTATTATTTGTTTTAATGGTAGCAGCAACAGAAGCTGTAGCAGCATTGGTCCGCTTGGATATGGGCGTGACGTTGTGTAATGTACGCATCATATTGCATTCATTGCCGAAGGCATGGCAAGAGAGTATGTTTTGCACCCTGTCCGTCCGTCCGTGTGTGTGTGTGTGTATGTGTGTGTCCGTGTGTCATTCTGTTATTTTGTGTACAGCTAATCTCCGGAACCGTTGGCTTGATCACAGCGAAACTGTGTACACACACTCCCTGAATGCCACTTCAGAAGTTTTTACATGGGCCTTTTATAGCGCCACCAGGAGGCCGATTTGTGCAAAACAAATGGTTTAGTACTCCTACTGATTTTGTCCACAAATTCCACAAATCGGTACACAGTATCTCTGTAGTCATGTGATCAACACGGATCTGTCCGATTTTCCATATTCCATCCTGATTGGCTAAGGTTAGCTTCCAAAGTGTGCAGGTTTGGTCCGTTTTGAACAAAATGCCGCATATCATGAACGCAACGTACCGATTGCGGTGAAACTTTGCACACACATTCGCACTACGTTGAGGAACAAATGCCACCCTTTTAACATTGCCCTATTATAGCGCCACCAGGAGGCCGAATTTTGCTAAACCTTTTCTTTAATATAACTCCTACAAATGTTGTCCAAACATCACGCAAATCGGTACACATTATCTCTATAGTCAAGTGATCAAGACGGTTCTGTCCGATTTTTTTTTCCCATCCTGATTGGCGAATTCCGAACATTGCTGGCCCACAATAACCTGCCTGACCTGGCCTTGTGTTTTAAATAGTGTATCTCTCATTTTGCAAATATTGTTTGCATACAGATCAGTCCAACATGGTGGAGAGAGAACACAGTTACAACCAAATACTGGCCAACCTGACCAGAGAGAAAGACCAAGTGATGGCCACCCTGACCAGAGAGAAAGACCAAGAACTGGCCATCCTGACCATAGAGATAGACCAATTAATGAACAGGAACAACAAACTGACTGTGGAAAGAGATGACATGAAGAGGATGCTCTGTGGTCAGTGAGACATCACAGTTTTTATTCATTGTTATATCTTGTTGTTCATAATTTGTCATTAATGTCAGTGGTTAACTTTAATATTGTATTGCTAGAATCACCTGGATGGCAGAAATTTGACAGAGGTTGTTATTACATCTCTACTGAGAAGAGAACCTGGGAAGAGAGCAGACAGTGGTGTAGAGACAGACAATCAGACCTGATTGTCATAAAGAGCAAAGGAAAACAGGTGTGTGTGTGTGTGTGTGTGTGTGTGTGTGTGTGTGTGTGTGTGTGTGTGTGTGTGTGTGTGTGTGTGTGTGCGTGCGTGCGTGCGTGCGTGCGTGTACACTCTGTGTGCATGTTTTAGGCTAACCTATTCAACTTAGTGGAGAAACAAATATATTGTACAGTTTGTACATCAGTAACCATCAGCTTTTCTGTCCAGGACTTTGTTGCCAGTTTCAACAAGAGAATGTGGCTGGGTTTGACTGACAGAGACAGAGAAGGATCTTTCCAGTGGGTAGATGGAACACCACTGACCAAACCAACGTAAGACTGTGTGTATGTGTGTGTGTGTGTGTGTGTGTGTGTGTGTGTGTGTGTGTGTGTGTGTGTGTGTGTGTGTGCGCGTGTGTGTGTGCGTGTGTGTGTGTGCATGCTGGCTCAGCACACGTGCGCGCTTCACACACACACACACACACACACACACACACACACACACACACACACACACACACACACACACACACACACACACACACACAGTGACCCCTGTGAGTCGTAGAGAGGTCCACTTACGTTAGGACACTCTCCCCTTGCGTCGAGACAGGTCAGTGACCCCTGTGAGTCGTAGAGAGGTCCACTTACGTTAGGACACTCTCCCCTTGCGTCGAGACGGGTCAGTGACCCCTGTGAGTCGTAGATAGGTCCACTTACGTTAGGACACTCTCCCCTTGCGTCGAGACCGGTCAGTGACCCCTGTGAGTCGTAGATAGGTCCACTTACGTTAGGACACTCTCCCCTTGCGTCGAGACAGGTCAGTGACCCCTGTGAGTCGTAGAGAGGTCCACTTACGTTAGGACACTCTCCCCTTGCGTCGAGACGGGTCAGTGACCCCTGTGAGTCGTAGATAGGTCCACTTACGTTAGGACACTCTCCCCTTGCGTCGAGACCGGTCAGTGACCCCTGTGAGTCGTAGATAGGTCCACTTACGTTAGGACACTCTCCCCTTGCGTCGAGACCGGTCAGTGACCCCTGTGAGTCGTAGATAGGTCCACTTACGTTAGGACACTCTCCCCTTGCGTCGAGACCGGTCAGTGACCCCTGTGAGTAGTAGAGAGGTCCACTTACGTTAGGACACTCTCCCCTTGCGTCGAGACGGCTCAGTGACCCCTGTGAGTCGTAGAGAGGTCCACTTACGTTAGGACACTCTCCCCTTGCGTCGAGACCGGTCAGTGACCCCTGTGAGTCGTAGAGAGGTCCACTTACGTTAGGACACTCTCCCCTTGCGTCGAGACCGGTCAGTGACCCCTGTGAGTCGTAGAGAGGTCCACTTACGTTAGGACACTCTCCCCTTGCGTCGAGACGGGTCAGTGACCCCTGTGAGTAGTAGAGAGGTCCACTTACGTTAGGACACTCTCCCCTTGCGTCGAGACGGGTCAGTGACCCCTGTGAGTAGGATCAGAATCCTCTCGCCGCCCTTGGTGTTTCCTTTCTTTGTGGCTTTTGGCAGACTGCCCCCACAGTAAGCCTTGAATCCGTCTCTCCTTCGAAGGACCATTGTAAAACTGATAATCGTCTGGTTGTTTAGAACCGGACACAAGAGCCACTGTGAGGCCTAACTGGGTTGTAAAGACAGCTAGTCGTCCGAATAAGCAAGTTCCCAGCATCGAAAACCTACAAAACTTGCTAGGTGCACTTAGATGCCCAATAGAGGCAGGCTGTAGTTGCTTAAGCCCCGCCCCCTCTGTTTTCCTATTGGCTGGGCTTTAAACAGTCATAGCTCCAGTTCCCAGGTTTGAGCCAGCGTGTGTGTGTTGCATGTTTGTGTTGAATTAGTGTAACCGGTTGCATCTTTGTGCTGCAATCAGCTGCAGCTGACACGGTCAAATGTAGGAGTGGTTGGCACCACTCAAAAAACGAAATATCTAGAGTGAAAAATCATCCTTTTAAAGGTATTGTAATGAATGAATTAAATGTCTACTTCTACAGGTACTGGTACTCTGGTCAGCCTGATGCTGAACGCAATGAGCCTGAAAATTGCCGTTACCCTATTACAGAATCAGACTGTGTTGAGTATTACGATGGGGCTCGATCTTCCTCTTCTAACAGAGGATGGTACGATGCACCGTGTTCTATCCGGGGTGCTCCTTCCATTCCGACATCTCACCACTCCGACTAGTGGCTTCCGCGTGCGGTTATGGTTAGGGTTAGGGTTAGGTATAGGGTTCGTCAACGTCGGAAAGGCGACATGTCGGAAAGGAGAAATGCACCCGTTCTATCCATGTCACCTACTGGATCTGTGAGAGAGTTGTGTGCTGAAACCATCATGTTCACAATGTATCAGTAAGCTGGTGTTCTGTGTGTTTGCTTTGGTTTGTCTGCCTTGCAGTTCTACCCAATATGCACTGTAGACATCATATTACCATTTATATTCATATTTTCATTATTTAGTTAAAGGGGAGCCTATAGAATGTGAATAACATTAATCTAACAGATAGTGGTTATCCGTTTTAATACCATGTTTCATGTAGATTGATAAAGCTTTAGTCTAAATTATTAAATGAATGCACAAGAAGATATTATACCTCTTTTTATCACCATTTTCTCAGCCATACCACAGTTTTTTTTTTCTCTAAATTTTTTATCTCGCGATTTTTGTAACCCATTTTTTTTCACCCGGTGCCAATTTCCTAAGTGATCCTGGGCGCTATACCAGCCCTACACCAGCACTACACCAGTCCCCCACAGTAGGGAGGCCAGGGCCGAGCTCATGCTTCCTTCAATGCATGAGAGCCAACTGACCTTCTTGTCACCTGACAGGGGGGAGTTTCCCTGGTTGGACGTAGCGCGTGGAAGGAACACGTTATTCCAACCAGTTCCCTTCCCCTCCATCAGGCGCCCCGGCTGTCATGGGGGAGGCGGTATAGTGACCAGGATTACTACATGTTTTTGTGAGGGTATTAACTACCCGCAGGGGAGAACATGCAAACTCCACACAGAGAGGCCCTTTCGCCAACCCCACCTAGGGTATGGGCGCTGATGACGCGGAGGAGAAGACACGCCCCCAGCGCCCACAGCGTCCCCGGCGGGAATCGAACCCAGGACCTTCTAGCTGTGAGGCGACAGCGCTACCGACTGCGCCAAAGACATCGCCTGTTTGTCTAGGTCGGAGCGCTATAATATCAACGTTCGGCCAATCAAAGAAAAGCACACGCACTGGGAGGACGGGATCGACTCCTGCCTGAGCCAACTTTCTTCAACTGTGGCTCTGCTTGCTTGTAGCATATATATACTGTACATATAATGTAACATACTCTTGTATTCATTGCGTCTGTCATTCTAGACTTACAATTGATGAGATGATCAAAGCATTAATAATTACCACGAGCCACCGAGGGCACATTGAGCCACGAGTTCAACGATGCTTGTAGGCAGCCGATAATATAACATTAACATTAACCTGATCAAAGCAGAACGTGAGCTTTTACTGGCTGACTTAATGTTCCTGCATGGTTTCTTTCCGACATACAGCTAAACAGTGTCCAATTTTCTATTAAGTGTATAGCCTACATTATATTTTGGCTATGTGATAAGAAGAAGAAGTGTAATAAAATTGTAGAGTGTGATTGTGAACGCTTTCCCTAACTCTACCCAAACTCTGTTAGTTATGTAACAAAGAAGAATATTCATGCTTATTGTTAAAAAGGCCAGGACATAATGCTCAGGCATAATGCTCAGGCTACTATAGTAACAGGTAGTGACGTAGTCACGTTACGTGATTCAGCCCGGGAAGAATGGGGGCGTGTCCTCCAGTTCTTTGTTCTTCAAGCCAGAGTTGCGTTAAAACTATCCGAGTATTACCTCAGTTTATAATTGTCGGACGTTCCAGTATATCTTCACATGTTTTATAAGTCCATGACAAAAAGTAAGTGCATGCATGGTTATTGTATTGTTGTGTTCACGCCTCGTTATACACCATTCATGTTGTGTAAGAAGATGTAAAAACATTTACCCGACGTCATTTGTATAATGTTCATATGTGGCTGGAGGAGCTAACGTGGTGCTTTGCTAACCATTTCTTTATGACACGAGAAGTACTGTATCACCGTTATGATGCCTGTAAAAGTGACCAAATTCGCCTTGTTCATTCAATGCTGTATTTATTTAATGAACGTCATTCTCTGCTGCCCCTTTATTCAGCCACCAGGGGTTGTTCTTCCCCCATTTATGACTGGACAGTTCGTTCATGACTAAGAAAGTGAATTACATCATTTGATGTCAACAATAAGCTTCTGTCCAAGTATGAAAAGAAATACTGTTAATGTTTGCAGATGTTTTTTGGCTTAAATACTGAGCTTAAGGTGTGATTTGCATAACTTGCATACTCATTGTGACTGCAGTGGTAATTTGTTATTTCCTATGTTAATTGTCAAGGTGCCAGTAACTAATTATAGCCTTTTCTGTTTGTTACTGCAGAACTGCTGTTGATAACACTGTGGAATACTGGAATTTAATACACTGACCAAAAGGGATTCATGTCTCCTCGTCCATTCATTGCACCCTGACTGATGCACCATCTTGGCTATTGCTGACACACATAAGAACCAGTCCTTGGTCTATCCCTCATTAACATTGGTCCTTCGAAGCCGAATGCAGTATTCAAGATGGAGTCGGGTGGGGAGATGTACCCTGATGCGAGGCCTAAAAGGCGAACACAACGACCTACTAGACTTCAAGACTTTGAAGTAGACTACACAGGATATCGTCAGTGGGACCCACCACTTCATACCGCAGAGAGGGGAGAGCTTATCCCTTATGAGGCCCCAGTTCAGAGAACCTCCTATCAGTCACCACAGCCTCACTCTGGTAGCTTCCATGGGAATGCTGCTCACCACGAGCTTCCTCAGCTAGCCCCAAGTCGCCCCCAGAGGAGATATCTGGAGGATTATGCCCTGCCCGAACATTTACCCTCATATCAGAGAAGCTCACCCCTGGACCCCCATTTTCTCAGTGAAGTCAGATCTATTCAAGAGGAGAATGCTAGGCTGCTCCAAATGCAACAGGCCTTCCAGTCAGGAATAAAGGAGCTAAATGAAGCAAGAGGTGAGATTAAAGAGCTAATTAATGTAGCCCGTTCACTGAGAGCAGACACAAGTCATCTAAGTAGCCCATCATCAACCTGCAGCACCCACCAGTACTCACAAGCCAGTGAGGCACCCCTAAAGAGATACCCTGAGGCAGGACAGCTAGAGGAGGAAGAGGAGGAATGGCCTAGCCCGCCGCCGTCACCACCACCTGCACAATATGAAGACCTGCACGACAGCATTCGCAACCTTGAGCTTGAGGAAGAGTCAGACAGTGACCATTCAGACTATATCCCCATAGAGATTAAATATCCACCCTATAGTCCACCCCCTGTACAAAGGCATCCTCAAATCCTGCCCCCTGCCTCCAGTAAAGGGATCTCATCGTACCCCCCTGCACAACCCCATCAGCCACAATCAGCCCCTATTCCCAACCAGGCAGGTCCAGTGCACTCAGCCCGTATTCCAGCCTACTCAGGCTCAGCGCACTCAGCTCCTACTACAACCTATGCAGGCTCATCACACTCAGTCCCTAGACCAGCATATGCCTGTCCAGCGCATCCAGCCCCTACTCGAGCCTATACCAGCTCAGTCCACTCAGCCCCTATTCCAGCTTATACAGGCTCAGTGCACTCAGTTCCTATGCCAGTCTATGCCCGTTCAGTGCACTCAGCCCCTACTCCAGCCTATGCAAACTCTATGCACTCAGCTCCTATTCCCGCCCCTGCCGGTTCAGTCCACTCAGCCTCTATCCTAGCATATGCAGGCTCAACGCCCTTAGGCCCTATGCCAGCCTATGCCCCCTCAGTGCCCCTGATGCACTCGGCCCCTATTCCAACTAGAGCAGTAACTATGCCCTATGTGCCTACACCGGCCTATCACCCTATGCAGCCACCAATAGCTGAACAGGTATATAGAGGCCCAAAACCCACTATTCCAAAGTTCATCCAACCGGACCCCAGTGAGTTTGCGAGGCTTCGAATAGCTTTAGAGAACCTGCTCCCACCTACAGCTACAGAGCTTTTCAAGTATCAAATACTTGTGGACCATTTAATGCTGGAGGACGCTAAGCTTATAGCTGATGCCTACCTAAACTCTCAGACTCCCTACACTGACACGATGACAGCCCTCCACGACAAGTTTGGTCAGCCTCATCAGCTTGCTCTAAGGAAAATAGCAAGTGTCCTTGATGCACCTGAAGTCAAGCGTGGAGACACAGTAGCGTTCCAGAAGTTCTCCCTCCAAATACAGTCGTTAGTAGGCCTACTGCAGACCTTGGGTCCTGCAGGGGAGATTGAGCTGAACTGTGGCTCACACGTTGCTCGACTACTCAGTAAGCTCCCTGCAGAACAGCGAGCTGATTTCCGCCGGCATCAGTTCAAGCAGCCCGGCGCTACTCATACTCTATATGACCTGTCAAACTGGCTCCGCTATGAGTCGTGGTGTCAGAGCTTCGACAGCCAAGCCACCAGAGGGAGCAGTAACGAGAGGCAGCACACAAAGATCGATGGTCGTTACGGGAAGCAAACAGTGACAGTCCTGCATGGTGCTGAAGAGCCCTCAGAGACTGTCTTCCTACCACCCGAGGGGAGTTTGGAGAAGAAAGCCAAGAGTAAACCCTACTGTGCCTACTGTGAGAGCACTGAACATTACCTCAGTCAGTGCAGCGATGTCGCCAAACTCTCCAAAGACCAACTTAAAGAGTGGATCCAGGTTAACAAACGGTGCTTGCGCTGTGCACGAAGCCATCTGGCAGCCCAGTGCACATTGAAGAAACCCTGCAACCTCTGCCAGGGAAAACATCTCCTGGCTCTGCATGAAATAAATACAAGATACGAAAAGGGCAATAAGGCTGGAGCAGTAAAGGAAGAGAGCTGCTTTAATACCTCCGCCCTGGACTCCCTCTACATTGACCGACCTGGAGCCGGGAACCGCGTCATGCTCAAGGTTGTCCCAGTGGTCATACAGTACGGGGCGCGGACCCTTAACACGTTCGCCATCCTCGACGATGGCTCAGAGAGGACAATGCTGTTACCAGCAGCAGCTAAGTCACTCGGAATCAAGGGCACCCCTGAAGCCCTTCCTCTGCGTACTGTCCGTCAGGACATCCAGGTGCTTCACGGTCACACAGTGTCTTTCCAAGTCTCCCCAGCGGCCAACCCTCAGACCAGCTATAAGATCAACGGTGCCTTCACAGCTGGCCGCCTCAGCTTAGCTCAACACACCTACCCTATCGAACACCTTCAAAAGACGTTCAAACATCTGCGTGACATTCCCATACCTGCATTAAGAGAAGCCAAACCGTCACTTCTTATAGGCTCTGACCAACCCCATCTAATAACACCTGTTGAGCCGGTCAGACTTGGCCCACCTGGTGGTCCAGCAGCGGTCCACACTCGGCTTGGGTGGACACTTCAAGGCCCTGTCCAATCCATGGGGCGGCCAGCCCACACTGCACAGTGTCTGTTCACCTCATCACCGCCACAGATGGATGACCTATACAAGCACGTCGAGAGGCTCTGGCAAGTAGATACCGTACCTTACCGGCCAGAGAGAGAGGTGACACGGTCAAAGCAGGATCAGCAGGCGGTAGCATTACTTGAAGCCAAGACTGTCCGTGTAAAGGTGGATGGAATTCCCAGGTACGCTACACCACTGCTGCGTCATGTAAATATGCCACTATTGCACGCATCAAAGGAGTCAGTCATGCCTATGCTGCGCAGCACTGAGAGGCGTCTCCTGAAAGACCCCAACTTAGCAGACGCCTACAAGACAGAAATGCAGAAGCTTATTGAAGCAGGTACTGTGCAGGAAGTCACACAGGAGAACACCCCTAATGAAGGCTGGTACATCTCTCATCATCTAGTCAGCCACAATGGAAAAAATCGGCTCGTCTTTAACTGCTCTCATAAGTACCTCGGGCAGACCCTGAACCAGTACCTGCTGCCTGGCCCTACGCTCGGTGCCTCTCTGCTGGGAGTCCTAGTGAGATTCCGTGAACGTCCCATAGCAGTCAGTGGAGACATCAAGGGGATGTTTCATCAGGTACGCCTCCTCCCTGATGACCGTCCCCTGCTAAGGTTCCTGTGGCGTGACCTGAAGGTGGAGGAGCCCCCAAAGACGTTTGAATGGCAGGTCTTGCCTTTCGGCACAACATGCAGCCCCTGCTGTGCAGTATACGCTCTGCAGCGGCACGTCGCTGACCATACCAATCCTGATGATGACCTAAGATCATCTATCGAAAACTGTTTCTATGTCGACAACTGCTTGCAGAGTGTGAGTACGCCAGGAGAAGCAAAGCTGCTGGTGGACCGGCTCAGGGATCTTCTGGCCTCTGCAGGTTTCGAGCTGCGTCAGTGGGCCTGTAACGACACAAGCGTCCTGAGTCACTTGCCCCAAGAAGCCAGATCTGAAAGCCTGGATCTGTGGCTGGCCCAAGATAAGTCCAACCCTTTGGAGTCAACGCTTGGGCTCAGCTGGAATTGGGAAACAGACTCCCTGAGCTACAAACAGAGGCCTGTGACCTATGAGGTACCAACCTTGAGGAACATTTACAGAGTCCTAGCTTCTCAATATGACCCTTTGGGTTATATGTTACCTTTCTCCACCCGAGCGAAGCTCATCATCCGGCAGATGTGGGATAAACAGCGAGGCTGGGATGACCCAAGTTTACCGCCCGAACTCCTGCAAGCCTGGTCCACCTGGGAGGCCGAGCTAGCGTCTCTACCTCTCCTCACCTTCCCACGCCCGTATGCGCCTGCAAATACCAACCTGGAGGGTGCAACTCGCGAAGTGCACATTTTCGCAGATGCCTCAGAGCAAGCCTATGGAGCTGTAGCCTATATGAGGACTGAGGACAAGGAAGGCAGAATACACCTGTCCTTCATCCTTGCCCGTTCACGAGTGGCCCCAAGACGTCAGCATTCCATCCCACGCCTAGAGCTCTGTGCAGCTCTTGTAGCAGCGCAGCTGGCCCGTGTCCTCGAGAGAGAACTTACCTTGAAGATCGCTCGCACAGTGTTGTGGTCAGATTCCACTACTGTGCTAACCTGGCTCCACTCTCAGTCTTGTCGTTACAAGGTCTTTGTGGGTGCCAGAGTAGCTGAGATACAGGAGCTAGCAGAGAACTGCACCTGGCGCTATGTGGACACTGCAAATAACCCTGCTGATGACCTGACAAGAGGAAAGACCCTGGTAGCCCTTATAGAACCAAACCGATGGTCACAAGGACCTCCCTTCCTTCTCCAGAGCCCAGACACCTGGCCTGCGAGACCCAGCACAGAACCGCTCGAAGACAAGGCAGAGCTCAAAAAGGCCACCTTTTGTGGAGTAACAGTTACCTCACCTGAACCTAACAGCTCAGATGACAAAGTCTACAACAGCTGGCAGGACCTCATGGATGCCACCGTTCAAGAACTCAGAGGACAGAGCCCCTCCCGTTCTCCGCCCAGTGCTGAAGATTATCAGCGAGCCGAGACGATCGTTCTTCAGCAAGCCCAAAGGCAGTCTTTCTCTGACGACTACAGACTCCTCGAAGCAAGGAAACCTATCCCTTCTGGGAGTCGCCTACTCACCCTAGCCCCGGAAATGGACCCGTCCACCAACCTCATAAGAGTGGGTGGTCGGCTCCGCCGCCTAGAGGGTCCAGATGACTCGACATTGCACCCTGTGGTCCTGGATGCCTCACACCCAGTCACACACTTGCTCATCCAGAAATATGACAGCGACCTACACCATCCAGGTCCAGAGCGTGTCTTTGCAGAGCTGCGGAGGTCATACTGGATACTCCGTGGGCGGGAGGCGATTCGCAGATATCAGCATGTATGTACCGAATGCCAGCGCTGGAGAGCCAAGCCTTCATCCCTAAAATGGCTGATCTCCCAGCTGCACGTCTCCGTCTGCACAAACCAGCTTTCCATTCCACTGGCGTGGACTGCTTTGGACCCATGCTGGTGAAAGTGGGCAGACGCCACGAAAAACGATGGGGGATCATATTTAAGTGTCTAACAACCAGGGCAGTACACTTAGATCTCCTCAACAGTATGGATGCGGATGCTTACCTGATGGCTCTGAGGAGATTCATCGCTAGAAGAGGAACCCCTGCAGAGTTATGGTCCGACAGGGGGACCAACTTCAAAGGAGGAGACCGTGAACTGAGAGAGGCCTTCGCAGACATGGCACCAGCTCTGCAGAAGCAACTCGCCCGCCAAAGGATTAAGTTCCAGTTTAACCCCCCAGCAGCTCCACACTTTGGCGGAGTGTGGGAGCGAGAGATTCGCTCCGTAAAATCAGCACTCAACACCTGTGTGGGAGCACAGCCCGTTCATGAGGAAGTCCTACTCACCGTCCTCCTGGAGGTGGAGGCTATCCTAAATTCGAAACCATTGGGGTATGTCTCGGCCGACGTTGCTGACATAGACCCGGTAACGCCCAACAGTATCCTGATGGGGCGGCCAGATGGATCGCTTCCCCAAGTGGTCTATCCTGAGACGGAGATCCTGAGCCGCAGACGCTGGCGGCATTCCCAGATTCTCGCTGACCAATTCTGGTCCCGGTTCATCAAGGAATACCTCCCCAGCCTGCAGATCAGACAAAAATGGCATACTACTCCTCCTGAACTCCTGGAGAAGGCCGTCGTCATGATGGTGGACCCGCAGCTGCCTCGGGCGCAGTGGCCTATTGGTCACGTAATAAAGACACACCGCAGCGATGATGGGTGCATCAGATCAGCCGACATCAACGTCAAAGGACATATCTACACCCGACCTGTCGCCCGGTTGGTGATGCTGCCAGCCCTCCCATCCGGGGACGATGCTCTGATCCCCAGATCTCCCACACCAGACTGAGAAGCCTTTTATTTTGTAGAATAACGTGCCCTGCACATTATGGGGCGGCTGTTAAAAAGGCCAGGACATAATGCTCAGGCATAATGCTCAGGCTACTATAGTAACAGGTAGTGACGTAGTCACGTTACGTGATTCAGCCCGGGAAGAATGGGGGCGTGTCCTCCAGTTCTTTGTTCTTCAAGCCAGAGTTGCGTTAAAACTATCCGAGTATTACCTCAGTTTATAATTGTCGGACGTTCCAGTATATCTTCACATGTTTTATAAGTCCATGACAAAAAGTAAGTGCATGCATGGTTATTGTATTGTTGTGTTCACGCCTCGTTATACACCATTCATGTTGTGTAAGAAGATGTAAAAACATTTACCCGACGTCATTTGTATAATGTTCATATGTGGCTGGAGGAGCTAACGTGGTGCTTTGCTAACCATTTCTTTATGACACGAGAAGTACTGTATCACCGTTATGATGCCTGTAAAAGTGACCAAATTCGCCTTGTTCATTCAATGCTGTATTTATTTAATGAACGTCATTCTCTGCTGCCCCTTTATTCAGCCACCAGGGGTTGTTCTTCCCCCATTTATGACTGGACAGTTCGTTCATGACTAAGAAAGTGAATTACATCATTTGATGTCAACAATAAGCTTCTGTCCAAGTATGAAAAGAAATACTGTTAATGTTTGCAGATGTTTTTTTGGCTTAAATACTGAGCTTAAGGTGTGATTTGCATAACTTGCATACTCATTGTGACTGCAGTGGTAATTTGTTATTTCCTATGTTAATTGTCAAGGTGCCAGTAACTAATTATAGCCTTTTCTGTTTGTTACTGCAGAACTGCTGTTGATAACACTGTGGAATACTGGAATTTAATACACTGACCAAAAGGGATTCATGTCTCCTCGTCCATTCATTGCACCCTGACTGATGCACCATCTTGGCTATTGCTGACACACATAAGAACCAGTCCTTGGTCTATCCCTCAATAACACTTATAGCCTATAGCCTACTCTGCATAATGTCAGGGTAATAGCAGCATGATGTGCTTATTATAGTAGCCAATACATTTGTATTTCTCATTCGGAAAACATTAAAATTGACGTTGAGATGAAAGCATTAATCATTCGACATTTGGCTCTGTACTTGTTTTTTTGCCACCAAACTTCTTAACCAAAAATAGCATATCTACAAGCTGTTGCAGCATGACGCATGTCAGCTTGTAGATTGGCTATTTTCGGTGAATGTAGGTTACCCCGCAAAATAGGGATGCTGCGTAAAAAAAAGAAGAAAAAAAGAGAGAGAAAATGTTATATCTCGGACCCCCTGTAGTAACTACGAGGACCCCCTAGATAGATAGATAGATAGATATATACTTTATTAATCCCGAAGGAAATTTGCTTTGCTCAACGGCTCCAGTGCAATACATTCATACAGAGGTCAATAAAAAGAAGCATGGTAAACATTTAAGAAAACATTACACCAATGGGAATGAATGAATGTGAATGATATACAATGTCCTTATCCATAGGATATATAAAGAGCCAAGGAAACAAAAAGTCCCCTTATAGGAAAAGAAAAAGCTCACAAAAGACACTCAAACAAGAGCAGATGAAACGGCAGCCTGCTCACAGGCGCTCGACACTTATCCTATGTGTCACCATGACTGCAGATCTAGCCTACATTATATTTTGCTTATATAATATAATGTTGACACTATGACAAGCTCTTGTTTCCCCTAACTCCCTAAACTCGTTTAGTTATGTAGGTAATAATAAATAGCCGACATTTAGCAATCGTGTCATTGTTATCCAAGTTATTGCTTATTGCTAGCAGTGGTGGAAAAAGTACTCAATCTTTTTACTTAAGTAAAAATCAATACCGCAATACAGAAATACTCTGTTACATGTAAATGAAGACCGCATGGCTACTTAAAATTCACGAGAATATGCAAATGAGCCATGCGGTCTTACGCTGTCTGCATGCTAGCCATGTCTTTGCGTAGCCTGGTAAACCCTCCGGAAATGTAATTTCAATTTTGTTTGCACTTTTCCCTTACTGCTTCATTCATCTACATAAACGTTCATATTTCAATACAAAGGGCTGGCCATGGATGTTAGAATTATGTTCGGGCCCTCAGAATTACCCGTATCTTCCGTATTGTTCAATAAAAAGCATTTTAATCCGATTGGTGGCCATTTTCTCATAGAGTTGTAACGTATTGGAGTGCAATTCACCTTCCAACCGATAAGGTCGCGATGTTGAAAGCTTATGGAGAAAAATGGCCACCAATCGGATTCAAATGCTTTTTATTGAACAATACGGAATATACGGGTACTTTTGAGGAAACGTACATAATTGCAACATCCATGGCCTTGGTGAGCACTTTATATTTGAAATCTGAACGGGTAAAAAAAAAATGGAGAAAGTGCACACCAGGTTGAAGTAAATCCATGACGGTCACCCACTGACTCACTGTTGAGGTTTAATAGGGATAAATGTTTTATATATATTTATTAATGCAACATCTATTTTGTTTAAGACTTACAGTAGGCTGCCTTGCCCCACTGGAATACAGTGACTGATATGAATTAATAATATAGCCTACTGGACCATACATAAAATGAAGAATACCTTGTGATGTCAGTGACATTTTATTACAAATGAAAATAAAAATAAGAAACAGTGCAGTAACAATACGTTTTCGTATAGCAGCAATTTTGCATGTACAAAATATATTGTCTGTCAGGTGGAAACCTCATTATGTCCAAAACTGTTACTTTTAAGGATAACAATTCTAAAGTAACAAAAGTAGCAGAGCTACAAGTTTTTGTGTAACACTGTAGTATGATCAAGTAGGGTGTTAATTTAGATGAGATTTCTGCCTGACAGCAACAATATAACATAAAATACAACTCTACATTTTGAGGTAGTTTTAGCATGTGCTTTTTAGCTTGTACACATATTGTGCTTTTTAGCTTGTAAATAGTAAAAGTACAAATTATATACTGTACACCTTCCGATGTCAGTGACATTATTAAAAATAAAAATAAACAGTAACAATACGTTTTCGTATAGCAGCAATTTAGCATGTATAAAAAATATTATCTCTTGCCTAAATTCTAAAATAGCAAAAGTAGCAGATCTACAAGCTTTAGAGCTTTTGGATCTTGCTTTTGTGTAACACTGTAGTATGATCAAGTAGGGCGTTAATTTAGATATTGTTGTCTGCCTGACAACAATATAACATACAGTATGCATTATATTATATAACATAAAATACAAAGTAATATAAAGTAACCCCTCTATTTGGCCGGTGGGATCCGATCATAGTCCCTTTTTTTTCCCCATACCCTTTGGCTGCTTGTTCAGCCTTCCACTCAGCCAGAGTGGAAAAAGATCTTGCCGAGTTGCTGTTATGTGGGGGGAGGTGATGTGGCTGTACAGTAGGCCTAGACTGATATATTATTACTCTATGGAGTACACTCAGGTATTGGGGGATGGGCTCTGTTGTTGTTTACTCTATCAGCAGCGTGGTTTCTCTTGAGACACGGATTGGCTGTCTGTGGATTCGGTTCGGGGAGGCACTGTAGCCGGCTACCACAAACAGCAGATCGGTCATGGATGAACTTCAACCTGGTGTTTGCACTTTCTCCCTTTTTGCTCCATACATCTATATACACGTTCAGATTTCAAAAATAAAGTGCTTAGCTCATGGCCACACATGTTACAATTATGTACGGGCCCTCAATAAGTACCCGTATTTTCCGTATTATTCAATAAAAAGCCACCGATCGGATTAAAATATCCGATCGGTGGCCATTTTCTCATAGAGTTATAATGTACCAGAGTGCAATACACCTGCCAGCCGATAGGGTCACGTAACTGAAAGCATATGAAGAAAATAAGGGGAAAATGGCCACCAATCGGATTAAAATGCTTTTTATTTAACAATTCAGAATATTCGGGTACTTCTGAGGAAACGTACATAATTGTAAAATCCGTAGCCATGGGGTAAGCACTTTATATTTGGAATATGAACGTTCATGTAGATGTACGGACCAAAAAGGGAGAAAGTTTAAATACCAAGTTGAGCTCATCCATGACGGTCGGTCACGATATGACAGTCATGTTTCAGGGCTATAAACTCATACATGATCGGTTTTGCTGTTCTCAAATACATTACCCACAATAAATAAAATACTGGAGCACAGCCTGGGTACTTTGAAGGCAGTAAGATAATCAAAATAGAAAAGATTGTAACTTCCTCTTGCAATGAACAGCCAACTAATTTCCAAATGGACTGCAGGTTATGTAAAAAAAAACTAATACAATTACTAGATCATGATGTACCATGGAATGACAAAAGAACAAGCTGACAAAGTGTAAAAATCAATCAAATCAATCTTTATTTTTATTTAATCATTTCTGTGCTGTTTCACCATGCTCCTCCTTCTTCCTCAACTAGGAATGGAGTCTGGGAGTTGGGGGAAAGATTTAACTGGTCAGTGAAACAATAAATACAGGACCGAGATTTGCCGCTGCTGACGGGGGCGGGTCCGGGAGTTGGGGGAAAGATTTAACTGGTCAGTGAACCAGAAAATCCAGCAGGGAGTTAAGGACCACAAGCAGTGACTGCAGGACCATGATTGGCTGCCCAGAAGAGACAAAGAAGTTACTGCAGGCGCCACCGTGCCCCTTGATCCTCACCTTAAGTTTTATACTTTATGAAATAAATCATCTTTATATTGGAAGTCAGAGGAGGTCGGCTAGGGCTGAAACTTTCCCTAAATATGGAGATGACTGATAGCTTGTGTCATCTATTCACTTGAGTGTGAACGTGCTTGTTTTCATGTGAAAGCTGTTTGTTTACCTCTTTCCATAAGTCTTTGCAGCAGTCTTCTCACACACAGCTACACTACAGACTGAGCCTCGGGGATGTACCCTTTGTGACCGGAACGGTATGAGCACACACACCGTATTGTACCACCATTATGTGGTACAATACTTTGTGTACTGTAAAGCGTCCTTGGGTTTCTGAAAGGCGCTATATAAATCCAAGTTATTATTATTATTATTATTATTATTATGTAGTTGACACATGCCAACCTTCTGTAGCTGACACGTGCCGAAGTGCCAGCTTAAAGGAGTAGTTCACCCAAAAGATGGCTTATTTTCTATCAATTACACACCCCATGAAGCCTTGAATGTTTTTGTTTTTGTCACACAAAATAGCCCATCAACAAGCTCACAACATGTCGCATCGCGATGAGCTTGTAGACGGGCTATTTTCTTTGCTAGTTTTGAAAATGTATTGTATTGTATTATTGTTACCTATAATAACATGCCTAAAATAGGGAGACCTGGTTGAAAGTGGTTAAAGGTGCATTTCCTTGACCCCACCAACATCATTAGTTAATTCATAATACATGTTATGTTTCTCTCTGTCCCTCCAGTCGGTAGGGGGAAGCCACTCGGTCCGAGCCAACGTCCAGTCAGTTCTGTCTCTGCTGAAGCAGCACCAGCCCCAGCTCTGCAACAGCCGGGTTCTGTCTCACAAGCACTGTTGAATTACTCTACAACAGTGGGACACAACTTCGTTGCCCTGATCGTGAGGTACATTGACAAAAACAAAACACAAATATGCAGCATGTAATTACACTGTTTTAGGACCTAAGTAACCAACATTTGAAGCTAACATTGTAGGTTTTTTTATGTCTTCTCGAAAAAAGGAAAATGTCCAGCTTTTTTGACACATACTTGTGCTTGGACCTCTATTGCCCTCTGCTGGTAGAACATGTAAACAACAAGCAGGGTTACACTTGCATTACTAGGAACGACTTTCATTTGCAAGATCAGAACCGATACACACAGTTCTGCTCTGGTAATAGCCAATCTGTGGTAATAGCCAAAGATTGGCTGTGCCTGTGACCGACAGTCACAGCCAATCAGACAGCAGCTCCTCCTCCTCGTCTGGCGGCGGTGGGGTGGAGCTTTCAGAGCTTCTGCACGGACTACAGGAAGAGCTCCGACTCCAAATTCGGAGTTTTGTCCGTAACAGGTACACAAACTTCCCTAACCTTCCTGAGAAATGTCCATTGGACAGCTTTCTCGTTCAGGCTCCGGGGAAGAAGGGCATAATTTCACATTTTTATAATTTGATTCAAACCTTATCTGCTACACCTGTTAATTGTGTAAAAGACCTGTGGGAGGAGGATTTGGGGGAGGAGATCGCTGACAGTCTTTGGCGAAAAATCTTGAGTCGGGTTCACACCTCATCGTTGTGCGCCAGACACGGCCTACTCCAGTGTAAAGTTGTCCATCGGGCCCACTGGACGAAAGCTAGGCTCTCAAGAATATTCGATAACATCGACCCCGCCTGTGAAAAATGCCACCAGTCACCTGTAACACATGTACATATGTTTTGGTCATGCGGTTCTCTGAGCACATATTGGACTTAGATTTTTGAAATACTCTTACAGAACTAGCTGGGACACTCATTGAGCCTAACGCCATTAACGCGCTGTTTGGTACCTCCCAACTGCCTCTGTCTAGAACTCAAGCAGACTTGATAGCCTTTGTAACACTGTTGGCAAGACCCCTAATACTCATGAGATGGAAATCGACTACTCCACCCTCCCATACTCAATGGATAAGAGACATTTTTAATAACTTACAACTTGAAAAAATTAGATATACATTGAGAGGCTCTGTTAGAAAATTCCACGACATATGGGATCCCTTCTTGGTTTACGCAGATGGAATTACTTTTCCGGTTATTCCCGATTGAATCTGTTACTTAAAGGGGTGGAGCTAGGGTGAGACCAAAGTGACACTGTGTGTATGTGTGTGTGTATGCGTGCGAGTAGTTGTTTTTGGGCTTGCTTTTTGTTTTGTGATGGATTGTTTTATTGTTTCCCCTGTTGCTTTAATGCTGTCTTTTTGTCAAGTTGTTTTGTTTTCTTTTCTTTCCCTCTGTTGAGGTTCCTTCAATGTGAAGGCCTGTACGTTTTCCTTTCCCTTTCCCCCTATAGCACATATCATGAACCGAATACCACTTAATGTGTTATCAATGTGCAGAAAAACCAATAAAACAAAGTTTAAAAATTAACAGTGGGACACAACTTTGTTGCCCTGATCGTGAGGTATATTGACAAAAACAAAACACAAATATGCAGCATGTAATTACACTGTTTTAGGACCTAAGTAACCAACATTTGAAGCTAACATTGTAGGGTTTTTGGGCGGTGAAACCGCCCCTATAAGTGAGATTTGGAAAAATGTACAAATATCCTGGGCAGTGAAACCGGCCCTAAAAGTGAGGTTTGGAAATTTGTACAATTATCCTGCGCTGTGATTGGCCAATCACAATCTATTCAGGACTGTGATTGGCCAGTGTCACATGACACATGTGCATAGCCCTATATAAGCAACCATAACTTAAAAAAAAACAAATTATTGTTTTTTTTAAGTTATGGTTTTGTCCATCATAAAGTGTGTTTTACAAAAGATAAATGTATTTAACTTTTGTACATGATTGATCGACTCCATTCAGTATTGTGATTAGCTAGCAAGACACATGCTGACACTAAGTGGCTCTTTCAGATCAAAGCATATATATTGGTTGACTCCATTCAGTATTGTGGTTAGCTAGGAAGACACCGCCCACTTCACACAGGGTGTGATTTTTTATGTCTTCTGGAAAAAAGGAAAATGTCCAGCTTTTTTTACACATACTTGTGCTTGGACCTCTATTGCCCTCTGCTGGTAGAACATGTAAACAACAAGCAGGGTTACACTTGCATTACTAGGAACGACTTTCATTTGCAAGATCAGAACCGATACACACAGTTCTGCTCTGGTAATAGCCAATCTGTGGTAATAGCCACAGATTGGCTGTGCCTGTGACCGACAGTCACAGCCAATCAGACAGCAGCTCCTCCTCCTCGTCTGGCGGCGGTGGGGAGGAGCTTTCAGAGCTTCTGCACGGACTACAGGAAGAGCTCCGACTCATGAGCATGTGAGGAGTCTATTGCAGTGTGGCTCTACAGGAGTCTAGCCGTGTGTGAGTGTGTGTGTGTGTGTGTGTGTGTGTGTGTGTGTGTGTGTGTGTGTGTGTGTGTGTGTGTGTGTGTGTGTGTGTGTGTGTGTGTGTGTGTGTGTGTGTGTGTGTGTGTGTGTGTGTGTGTGTGTGTGTGTGTGTGTGTGTGTGTGTGTGTGTGTGTGTCCCCGGAGTGGAAACCACTGGACTGATCAAGTCAAATAAATGTTCTTTTATTTTATAATGGCTATGGTCAGGCTGAAACCTTGCCCGAATTTGAATGTCACAGAGGTCTGCCGTTGTGGGTGCAGGATATGCTCGGCTACATGATCTGCACGGGGTCCTGCGCTTGCTACCGACGTCACACACTATGATTGGCTGTACGTCTGAACGATGACGTGGCACATTCTGATTGGCTTGTGGCTTTTTTTCTTTTCAAAACTTTATTGAACACTGTTACAAATCACACTAACTGTTCTTCATGTGGCTTTTTTTCTTTTCAAAACTTTATTGAACACTGTTACAAATCACACTAACTGTTCTTCATATTAAATAACAATTTTATGTTGAACGTCTTTTTCCAGTGGTAACCTATTTATATCATTGATATATAAAATAAGTTTGAAAAGGGCTTAATGGTGATTATTTAGTGAATAATGGACAATTTGTTTGTTTTAACAGAACATTTTATTAAATAAGTTTGAAGATGCTTAATGGTGATTATTTAGTGCAGAGGTCTTCAACAGGGGGTCCGCGACGCGTTATTAGGGATCCCACGCCGGGTCGTGGAAAACCCCGCCCCCGCTGCTCAAACCCCGCCTGCTCTGCTCAAACGCCCTGGTGATGCAAGCAGACACCGCCCCCTTTGTCCTGCTGCAATATTTAATGTATTTATTAACGTCAAACTTAGTCTTAGAAAATAATTTCTCCTGCTACGTGACCACAGCAGTACGGTTTCACTGCGGCCACCTCCATTCAGAACGTCATGTTTTATTTTTTTATTACAAATTAGTTTAAATAATAAAACATGAATTCATAATAATAAATAATAAATGATGGCACATACACGCGTTATATATATATATATATATATATATATATATATATATATATATATATATATATATATATGCAATCAAGCCAGCAGAGAAACAATGAAGACCATCATTATATACTCCATAATATTAATACTCCATATCACAAGTTGGCTGGCATATCATTAATTGGTCTACATAAAAGATTAGTGTCTTTTTTAGCAGTTAAACGGATCAATGTACAAACAGTCCAGCGAAGTGGAAACGCGTGTATGTGCCATCATTTATTATTTATTATTATGAATTCATGTTTTATTATTTAAACTAATTTGTAATAAAAAAATAAAACATGACGTTCTGAATGGAGGTGGCCGCAGTGAAACCGTACTGCTGTGGTCACGTAGCAGGAGAAATTATTTTCTAAGACTAAGTTTGACGTTAATAAATACATTAAATATTGCAGCAGGACAAAGGGGGCGGTGTCTGCTTGCATCACCAGGGCGTTTGAGCAGAGCAGGCGGGGTTTGAGCAGCGGGGGCGGGGTTTTCCACGACCCGGCGTGGGATCCCTAATAACGCGTCAACGGCAGGGTAGGTTTGTCTTAGAATCAGAATCAACTTCCTTGTCACGTCACAGGTTTACAGGCGTAAAGAAGTGGGTGTAAAAAAGAATGTGTGCAAAAAACTCCATGGTAAATTTTTGTGCAAACTCTATTTTGTCTGTGACGTTTTCGAGCCTCACCGGGCTCTTCGCCAGACTGACGAAAAGCCGGCGAGGCTCGAAAAGTCACGTCCACAATGGTGGAGACCAATCCATATTAAACTTTGGAGCATGATCCAGTGTTCAGGCTTTCCCTGTTGTTTGGATTCTGACCTCTGCCCGGCACCTGGTACGTTAGTGAGTGGGTGTGCGTGCTTTTTTGGGGTTTGTTTCCACTGATAAATAAGCGATCACACAGCCAGTGTCACTGAAAGAGCATTTGTATGCATGGCTGCAGCTGCATGACCACATTCTCTTGCTTGTTGTTCTCTGCTTCTCAGGTGGGGTTCTTCCCCTCTACCTACGTGGATGAAGAGGACTGAGGCGCTTTCCCGCAGCCGTCCCTTCTACCCTGCTGCTCACAAACTCCCTTTGATGAGACCATCCAAAGACAAAACACAGACGACCAGTTGGGAGGGCAGCCCCCAGTCGCTGTCCCCCCCTCCCTGACAGACCCCCATCCAGACAGGACTTCCCATGTCAGGATTCCAGCGGCATCGCTCTTCCATCTCGCCTGTCTGCTCTGCATGCGCCCCCGTCTGCCCTCGGCTCGCTGGCACCCCCTGGGGGGAGGACGTGAGCTGTACCACAGATCACACACACATCCCAACCACTGTCTGGATCTCTGATTAGGCCTATAGACCAGTGGTGGATGGCAGAAGTACTCGGATTTGTTACTTAACTCATTAAGACGATCTTAATAAAGTCCTTTGAAAATAGCAGATCTACGTTGTGAGCTTGTAGATCAGCAATTTTCGAATAGCCTTAATAAAATAGGCCTTTACATGTTTTGTGATAATAATATTCATCTGACGTTTTCAAATAATTGTAGCAGTAAAAAGTACAATATTTGCCTTTGAGATGTTATTGGAGTATTAACTATTGAAAAATTGAAATACTCAAGTAAAGTAAAGAAAAAGAAAAAAATCTTTCAATTGTACTTAAGTGCAATACTTGAGTAAATGTACTTAGTTACTTTCCACCACTGGCCCTAGACCTCCACTGCACCCACTCCCTCAACCTCCACCTCCATTCTCCTCCTCCTCCAGCCCTGACGGGGCGAGAGAACGAATATTTCAAGAGAGCTGATTCTGTCCGTCTCAGCTCTTCCTCCGTGGAGAGAGAGAGAGGGGAGTAAAGGGAGTGGGGGGGGGCTCAATAAGAAGAAGCTGAGCGCACAGCCGGCCCCGCTGACCCCCGGACGCTGACCTTAAAAGCCGAGCTTATTATTATTGATGACTCCATTGACTATCCCCGAGCACATACAGTACTGCCACTTTATACTGCAGGCCGCGTGGCGCCAGCGCCCTGCACTGCCCAGTCCGTACGCTCTGGAATCGACTGACTCATGAGAAGAACATTGTGTTATTTCTTCATGTTTTTTTTTTACAGCGTGGTTCTTATTAGGAGGTGAGCTATCGAGAACAGTGATGTTCTTGATGATGAACTCTATCATTTCAAGGACCCCAATGTTATGGTCTGCAATAAGACACAGACCCCCACAACCCCACCAGAGTGTAGTGTACGCATGGAACCAAATGAACCAAAGCGTTTGGGTCCATTAACGGTCCATTTGTACACACTCTCAGAGTTACAGACCTGTAAGGGTCCATTCGGTTCCATTTGGACACTCAGAGTTACAGACCTGTAAGGGTCCATTCGGTTCCTAACAATCCTAAATTCCTAGTCATTTAGCTGCAGGAAGGAAGGAAGCCATGGCGCTGTTGGACCCCTGTCTGGTTGTGTAAGGGGACACTTTTGGTGCTTATATGCTCTCCATACAAACGTTTTGTCCGACACTGTTTTAGGCAAAGCTGGATGTGTCGTCGCTGTCAGGTAGAAGAAACCTTGTATGTCCGAAGCTATTACTTTTCAGGAAATGGAGAAGAAAAGAACTTGTGTTTCAATGGATCCAATGTAGTTATTATTTAGACAGACTTCACCACTTCAGTCACTTTCTCTTTTAACATCTTACAAAAATAGCAGAAATACAAGCTCACAACAGGCAACGATGCAGTGCATGGTGACCTTATAGATTGACTATTTTCGCTGCTTTTGTTTGACACTGTAGTATGACGAAGAAGGGCATTGATTTATGTAAAAAAAAGTGAAATATGGGATTCTGCCTGACGGTGACGAAATGGGACTGTAGGAAAAAGGCAGTGAACATTTAAGGTTCACACATGAAGAAATACACATGAACACAACACGCACAAAAGGAAACATATATATCAAGAGAATATTGTATGTGTGTGCGTGGGCACAAATACTGCGGGGCGTCGAAGGTCAGCACAAGTGTAAGCCAGCAACCTGCCCATGTGTTTGTGTCCGTGAGTGTCCCTGTGTGTGTGTGTGTGTGTGTGTGTGTGTGTGTGTGTGTGTGTGTGTGTGTGTGCGTGTGCGTGTGCGTGTGCGTGTGTGTGTGAGTGTTTGTGTCCTTTTGGTCATGTATGTTTGCATCCGTGTGCATGTGTGTTTGCTTCCGTGTGTGTGTGTGTGTGTGTGTGTGTGTGTGTGTGTGTGTGTGTGTGTGTGTGTGTGTGTGTGTGTGTGTGTGTGTGTGTGTGTGTGTGTGTGTGTGTGTGTGTGTGTGTGTGTGTGTGTGTGTGTGTGTGTGTGTGTGTGTGTGTGTGTGTGTGTGTGCGTGCGTGCGTGCGTGCGTGCGTGCGTGCGTGCGTGCGTGCGTGCGTGCGTGCGTGCGTGCGTGCGTGCGTGCGTGCGTGCGTGCGTGCGTGCGTGTGTTTGTGTCCGTGTCCGTGTGTGTGTCCGTGTGTCTTCTTTCTCTTTTTGATCTTTGACTGTGTGGCAACCGGAGAGTTCTTTATGTTCGCTGCAGGTTTTGTGATTGCCTCAACCTCCTGCTTTCTGGGTGAATGATACAATGGTGATGTAAGCACACTTCACTGTACTGGAAACCGCCGCCAAGGTTGTTAAATGATGCTGTTCTGCTGAACAGCCCTCTGTCAGTTTGACTTTACAGTGTTTTCAAGTCATACTGTATAACTGTTTCAATTAAACAAAAGTTATTTTTGATATTTATATATATATATATATATATATATAGTATACTTTTAACAATAACAAAAAACAAAAACAAAAAAAAACGCTCTCACACTGATGGGCTCCATTTAAATACAAAATAATGTATTACCCTAAAGTGCTGTTATCGTTAAAATACTTTTAACAGTAACCATTTCATATACATGTTTTTTTTGACAACTTTAAACTTAATTAAACAATTTTCATTTGCAATTGTCTGCCCCCAACATTTCCGCCAAAATTATGTATGTATAGGCACCGGAAATGTATTTATTTATTTACAGCTAATAAATGCCGGTTCTGACAACTTGTTGAGTTCCAAAATATCCTCGGGCTAGGATGCTGCAACATTCCTTTTGAGAGGCAGGAGTTGCCAAAAATACTTCTTAAAATGAATGTAACACAGTATGACTTTAAAGAAATACACTGACTCTGAATGTTCATCTGCTACCTTCTTCACATTGGACAGTCCTCATATTGCATTAATTGCAGGAAGTAATTCATTCCTCTTTGAAGACAACGGGCATGGTTAGCATCATGTGCTATTACCGATTCGAACAATGCTGATGTGGCATTTCAGGGGAACTGAAAAGCGTGACAAGTGAAGAGACGAAGTGTCCAAATAACATTCAAAATATCAGTGTATATCCCCACAAGTCACACGAACACCTTTTCATACTGTATGTATTAGGCCATATGTGACTGTTTTTGTCTGGGGGACAGTCATCTCGGTGGTGCCCATTCTTCAGGAAAGCAGAAAAACTTCTTTTGTTTTGCAATTTTGTTTTTCTTTTTTGCAAAAATGAGTTAATAGCCCAGTTGGACTCTGAGTATGTCAGACATAAATGTCAGAGCTGAAATCAACATGTAAATATGAAATAAATGCATGAGGCTAAGATATAAGGTTATGGCTAGCAACCTCTAATTCAAGTGGTGTTTTCTCTACTTAAGAGTTTTTAACTTGACTTCAGTTCTATAAGCTGTAGTTTCAAAACTATTCACTCAATCTTATTAACCATTATATCATTATAAATGCTAGATGACTGTCTCCCAGTCAAATTTGGTCACCTATATATACTGTGTGTTTGCAAAAGACAGTGAATTGTGTAGCATTTCTGCTCAAGTATCTGTACATCCATGTTGTGCTCTCTGTGCTTTGTGTCATTTGAGTAAGAGAACTGAACTCAACCGCTGCTACGATGAAAAGACATGAACGCTTTGGACCAGTATCGCAAGCATTCTTACCCAATAGAAGCATGTAATAGATAGGTATTTGGTAAGTGCTTTGCAGGTGGTTACAGGGGACTCACAAAGTTGGAGCAATGGTTTGAGTTGATCTCCCTTTTCCTCTGTAAACCATTCCTCCCCTTTGTCCTCCGACATAGTGGCACGTCCCTCGTAACCAATGGTAACCACTATTCAAAGCTTCCATGACGACAGGCTCCTGTTATATGTCTCCCGTGGCATTTTGTCCTAAATATACAGTCATTTTCTCAATTTTTCCTTCACAATAACGCACGTCAACTGCAACCTGAGATCTGTTATCGTTTTGTACGCATCACATTGTTTGCATCTACTGTATGTGTTATGCACTGTCTCAGATTCCACTGGAAAGGGAATTTCCAAATACAAGATTACATTTATTCACGGTAGCCTGGGGATATCATTATTTCAGTGTAAACACTGTCTCAGGCCTTATTCTGTATAGGAGCCCCTTAACACGGTGCAGGGCTGCATGCGCTGTGCTGTACTGCACTGCAAAATTCAGAGTGTTAAAATGTATCCACGGGAATGCAAGCAGGTCCATTCTTCCAGACATTTTAGATTAGCGATCTTAAAAGGATTTTTGCACTATGTGCGCTCGCAGGAGTTATGCTGTCACAAGAGGGAGCAGAAAGAATGGTTCGCCTCCTTTTAATACGGTTCCACTGCTTAATCCGCCTGGTCCCCTCTTAGCCATGGAGATTAAGAGAGAGATGGCTGGGGAGTTGGACGGCAGCCAGAGGGTCCTCTCTGGAGGGGTTCAGATGGAGGGGGGGGGGTAGGCCTACTGTAGATGGCGAGGGAGAGAGATTCGCGGTGGGGGTAAAGAGAAGAGAGAAGGATCATTTTCATCTGAAAGCAGGAGACAAGGAAAGAGACGAAAGAATGAGCAATAGAGAGAGAGAAGAAATGGAAGAGAGAAATACATGCATATTCCTATATGTTTGTTTGAGGATGTGAGAGAGGGTGAGGGGGAAAGGAAAATACATCTGTGCATCATCATCATCTTCATCTTCATCATCATCATCATCATCATCATCATCATCATCATCATCATCAGCTATATCTCAGTGTTCTCCACAGCTCTGGTCTTGGCCAGTCAACCTTCTGGGATCTTGATCTCGATGGGATCTCTGGGGGTTAAACAGGGATTTGACAGATAATTGCTACCTTTCAGTTCCCAGAAGTCTGTCTCTGAGATTTGCTGACTTATGTGACCATGTATCCAGACAGGTGACACAAAAGCTGCCCTGTTCGAGGAGACACAGATGAACACAGCTGATCTGATGTGTGTGTGGACTCAACATGGTCACAAATCCCACTGAACACAATCAGAATCGGCTTTATTGTCACATCACAGGCTTAGGCCTACAGAAGTAAAAACGTGGGTGAAATTCATTTTCGTTCTATCATATTGTTATTTCCATAGAAAAAAAAGAAAGGGAAGAAGAAGGGGGAAAGGGGGAAAGAGATCAATCAAAGAAAACTAATTACCAATTTTCGCACTATAAGCCGCACCTGAATATAAGCCGCAGCAGCTAAATTGAATGATTTGTACATATATAAGCCGCACTGGACTATAAGCCGCGGGTGTAAAATCCATAGATTTAGGAGGTCCCCTAGTGGCCGTTAGCTGTAAAAATCCATA
Organism: Gymnoscopelus braueri; assembly: GCF_963280865.1. Taxonomy (NCBI): domain Eukaryota; kingdom Metazoa; phylum Chordata; class Actinopteri; order Myctophiformes; family Myctophidae; genus Gymnoscopelus; species Gymnoscopelus braueri. Next base: position 156,171 of record NW_027660918.1, read on the forward strand.
GATAAGCCGCACTGTTATATAAGCCGCAGGGTCAAAAAATGGGGAAAAAGTCGCGGCTTATAGTCCGAAATTTACGGTATCTACATATTTACACGGTACCTGAGATAAGATATAAAGGTGCGTGAGCATAGCAGCAGACATCTAAAAATAAAGATATAAATGTGATGATGATATTACATAACTTGGCACAGATTTAGACTAGAAAAAGTTCTCCTCGGAGCATTACATTACATTACAGTCATTTAGCAGACGCTTTTATCCAAAGCGACTTACAATAAGTGCATTCAACATAGGTAGGGAACGAAAACTACTAATCACCAGAAGTATTAAGTGCATTTTCTGCAAAAACAAGCAACCAAGAGTATACCTAGCGCTAAGGTAAAAGTGCAATATATCAGCTACCTATTTTCCTTAAACAGATGAGACAACAATAGTAAAATCAAATGAGCAGGAGCTAAAACAAATAAGTGTATCGACTAAACAAGATCCAATAAAACAGTACAACAATAACACAAGCGTTCGTACAACTAGTTAACAACAAGTAGGCCAGGCAGAGAGGATGGGTAGTGTTTCCTGAAGAGGTGGGTTTTCAGCCTGCGGCGAAAGATGGGCAGTGACTCTGCTGTCCTGGCATCAGTGGGAAATGTAGCTCTAAGCGCAAATTCAATAAAGGAGATCTAGAGTTGTTCATATGCTCTGCAGCCAATCTGCCAACCTGCAGTCAATCTGCAGTCAGCCAATCAGGCGGTTGGACTCCGCCTTTAAATATCACTGCCTCTCACACTGGTCATTCTCTTTCCAGCATGCAGCAAGCAAACATGCTCTCTCTGTGGCTTCTCACACAGAGCTTACAAACAAAGCGCGCGCTCTCCATGCTCTGCAGCTTACACACACAGAGCGCAGGCGGCAGCTCATCAGCTTTTCTCAATAATTTTCAGGGTTACTTTAGATCTGATGTTTTGCTTTTTACCTCATTCCTTCCATGACTAGGTTTTTTTTTTTTTCCATCAATCACCAGCTGGTGCTTCAGCCTTATCCAACAAGCTGGCCACACACCTTTTAGGTGCAATGGCTGCCTTCATTCCAGCCCTGCTTTCAACAGTGTGTAAGGCTATCATGAATGCAATAATGACTCAGCTAATGCTGACTGCTCTTGCTCCTGCTGCTACAGCTAATGCTAATACTCATGTCTGCAATGATCACTGCTAATGCTAACTTTTCAAACTGCTGCTAACATAACTGCTAATCATCACAGCTAATGGTACCTTTACTCAGGCTACTGTTAATCATGTCAACTAAGCATGTCAACTGCTGCAGTCATGAGCCAGCAAATTCTGCTAAACCGCATTGCAACTTCAGCTTCAGCTAATGCTACTCTTAATCAGTCTGCTGCCATCATGTCCAAAACTTTTCAACTATACTACTTCAACCGTTGCTACCACAAGGTTAGTAATGGGTCTGCTCATGCTGCTCTCTGCATTTCAGCTTTAGGATGGATAGATGAGAGCAAACCATCGCTGCGTGCTGGAAATTGAGCTATCATGTCCATGCTTCTAAATTGCTTGCTATTATTAATGCTATTGTTTTATTACTGCAAACTCAAGGTCAGTCATGAGTCCGCTAAATGCTGCCAACTGCATCGCAACTACAGCTAATCATACTCCAATTGCTGCTATCATAAATTCTTACAGCTAATGCTACTCATACCCAAACTGCTGCCATCATGTATGCTAAGAATTACAGCCATGCTATTTCAACAGCTGCTGCTATGAGCTAATGCAAATTTTACTCAGCCTGCTGCTATTAGGTCGGCCATCATTACAGCTAATGCTACCATCACTCAACTGCTGTTAACATGTCTGCTAAGTATTACAGCTATGCTGTTTCATCTGCTGCTGCTACGAGCTAACGCAACTTTTACTCAGCCTGCTGCTTTCATGTCTGCTAAATCCCTAAAGCAGTCAGTCATGATTCTGCTAACACTGCCGACTGCATTGCTACTACAGCTTCAGCTCACGCTTCAACCGCTGTTAAAACAAGGTTAGTTATGAGCCTGCTAACACGGCCGTCTACTTGCCAATGCAGCTAATGCTATTTTCATCATGTTAATGCTAATGTTGCCGTACTAAATGGCTGCATCGTCTCAAATCTTCACGTTAATGCTAAAGTTGCCGTACTAAATCGCTGCCATCATCACAATGTTATGCTTAAGTTGCCGTTTCTGCTGGCCTAGCAGGCCATTTCTTTTTCGATTTCTATTTTCTCATTCATTACTACATGGCCATTGCTGGCTAAATTTCTCCTGTCTTAAAGGGTAAGTCTATAAATTTCTCCTGACTTAAAGGGTCAGTCCATAAACTTCACCTGACTTAAAGGGTCAGTCTATAAACTTCACCTGACTTAAAGGGTCAGTCTATAAATCTATAAATGTCACCTGACTTAAAGGGTCAGTCTATAAATCTATAAATGTCACCTGACTTAAAGGGTCAGTCTATAAATTCCACCTGACTTAAAGGGTCAGTCTATGCTATTTCTAGTAGCTTTAGCCTTCCATTACTGGCTAAATTTCACCAAAATGGGTCCGTCTATAAATTCCACCTGACTTAAAGGGTCAGTCTATGCTATTTCTAGTAGCTTTAGCCTTCCATGGCTGGCTAAATTTCACCTGACAAAATGGGTCAGTCTATGAGCCGCGATGGCCCTCTTAATTTCTCATTCACCTCTAATTTCATATCGCCCAACCGCGGCGTCATGTCGCCGCAACCCGGCTTCATGTGCAAGCAGCTAACCTGTTGGTCCAATGGCTTCCCGCTTAAGTGAATGTTTCACAACATCAAGGTTGCCGGTTCAAGCCTCACTTCGTGGAGACTTCATTTAAAGTGCATTGCAAACAACAAGACTGTATTAATGAATACACATGCAATTGATAAAGATAACATGAAATGCTTATCTGAGAAGGTATGTTTAAAAGAAGCAGCCATTCGAGCTGACAGCTAATCGCGCTGACTTCATGACCAAACAGCCAAACGTGCTGACAGCCAAACGCGCTGGCTTCGCACTGACTCCCTTGTCGTTCCATGAAGGCCTAGCCTTCCATTGCCGGCTACATTTTCCCTGGCTCCTGCCATCGCGTGCTTCTGCCACGCTCTTTTCCTCGCTAATTGTCATCTCATGTCTCGGGCTTCTCTAGCCCATCACTTGCTGTACGTTTCTGACTTCACGGTGTTTTCCCCTTAAACTAACTCTCCTTATTTTGGGGCTTTCTTCCTTTTCCTAAACTGCTCGATTAAAATGCATATGGAGTCTAATCGCCATAACCTGTACATTTTATATAATGTTGCATTGTATCAAGTAGCATGATCTCCCTCTATTGAAATGTAGCTCCAAGTGCAATTTCAATAAAGAAGATCTGATGCTTCATGCTCGTAGCACCTCGCATCATCTACGTCACTAAACGAGCACCCCTAATCAATAGGGCTCTGCTTCCTATCTGCAGTCAGCGACTGGGTTTCATTTTATCAAATGGAGGGAAATTATAGTGCTGTTAGAATTATAATAAACTAGTCCACACCCAGTCGACACATCAGCGGAGGGATATGCGCATACGATCTGGCAACCCGGGAGGCAGTTCGTCCCATAACTGGGCAGCCCCGTAACCATGGCATCATATTTCACACAAACTCTAAACAGCCGAGAATTGGCGAAATCGAAAAACGGGCTTCGCAGTTCCACGCTCATGGTAATGGTCAATGGCTGCGTTCAACTTCAGATCAATTGCTCCAGCCACTGAGGAGAACAGGGCAGGTCCGAACTTGGCCTCACCTCGCTCTACAGAGCTTCGTAGAATCATAGTAGGATTGTGTTAAAAATATTTATATGCATGTACTGCTGGATAAAGGTCATGTCAACGGATAAGTACGTTTAAGTGTCAGTGGCGCTTAGGACTCGCTAATCCCGAGACAGACGAGCCTGTTGACGATCTGTGTAATGCAAGTACTTTTCCACTTTCACTGCAAATCCACAAATATCACTGCATCTAACCTGTCATTTCTCAATCAGCAAGCATCTCAGGAATGACTACTTTAACATCAAGCTACATGTTTTAGAGTATCACTGCTTCTAACCTCTCATTCTCCTTTCAGTCAGCGACCAAGCACTGCTTCTAACCTCTCATTCTCCTTTCAGTCAGCGACCAAGCAACCACCCCTGATGGGTATCTGCCAGTTGGCGTCAGGAATTGCTCCAACTTATTCGCTAAGCTACATATATCTCTATAGCGGATTATACACGGACGCATGCTGCATCCCTCTCATCTGTGCGGATAGGAAAGGTCTGCAGCACGCTGCTGTTACACATGGTAGTAGACTTCATTCTCATTAATTGTAGGATGACCTCTTTTTAAGATGCATGCTGCATTATTTTAGTATATTTAAATAATGAAATGCTGAGGTCCACAGCAAGATGCTGTTACACATAGATTTTTCACACAACTATATATATTCATCAGATTTATTTAAGGAATAGAATGTCCTTTTTCGCTCCTACTCGCGATGCGGCACAGCAGTGGACATCGCTTTAGGACACCGTCTAGGACCCCTGAAGTTCAGGTATCAACAGGTTTCTGCATTCATCAGGCCTGCTGAACACATAGATAGACACGTATCTCTATAGCGGATTATCCCATATCTTCAGTGAATTCTGGCCGTCCCTTTTCAATAGGAATACTTCAGCGTTGTAAATAACTTCACCTCTCCTCCCCATGGATTGGTGTTCTTCTGTTCCTGCCATTGCCTCGTTATTTATCCTGTTTCTGTTATCAGCTAAAACGCCTTAACATGCTTAACTCATTTACTGCCAATAACGCATATATGCGTTCTATTGAATATAGCTGAAATAACTCTGGCAGCTAGTGAGTTAAGAACCGCTGACGGTTTCCATCGTCAGCGTCATATACCTGGTGGTGGTGGTTTCTCACGTCATTAAGACGCCTTGAAGGCCTCTAGCCTTTCTTGCCGTCTCAAAATCCGGTGTCACTCCCTGCTTTACGCTCAATCACGGCTCAAGAACATATGCAGTTCTTCATCATGAGCCGTCCTTGATCCTAGTCGCGGTGGGGCACCGCACAGCAGCGGACATCGCTTAGGACTCCCGAAGGTCAGGAATCAACAGGTTATTCTGTTTCATTCAGGTCTCACCTAGCCACGGTAAGATGTTTTGGGGGGTTCTCCCTATTAAGCATATCCTATACATATGTATGTTGCATATGTACGATAAATGTTAACGGAGTCTAATCGCCAAAATGCTTATAATGTTTATTGAATAATTGCCTTCAATGTTCCATTCAATAAAATGATCATGTATAACAACTCGATCCTCTCTGTTATTGAAATGTAGCTCTAAGCGCAAATTCAATAAAGGAGATCTAGAGTTGTTCATATGCTCTGCAGCCAATCTGCCAACCTGCAGTCAATCTGCAGTCAGCCAATCAGGCGGTTGGACTCCGCCTTTAAATATCACTGCCTCTCACACTGGTCATTCTCTTTCCAGCATGCAGCAAGCAACCCACCTCCATCCCCGAACTCCACCTTGTCTCTAGCGCCTAGAGTTAAGAAGGAAGGAGGGTCTCGTCTCCGCACTGCCACCACCAGGGTCTAGACTCCCGGAATTCTCCCCCTAATCATATTTCATACTCATGTACAGGGGGGGGTTCTCCCTATTAAGCATATCCTATACATATGTATGTTGCATATGTACGATAAATGTTAACGGAGTCTAATCGCCAAAATGCTTATAATGTTTATTGAATAATTGCCTTCAATGTTCCATTCAATAAAATGATCATGTATAACAACTCGATCCTCTCTGTTATTGAAGTTCATTCCACCACCGTGGGGCCAGAACAGAAAAAAGTCGTGACCGTGTGGACCGGCCAGAAGGACCCTTGAGTGACGAGGCAATCAGTCGCCCCGAGGTGGCAGACCGAAGTGGTCGGGCAGGGGTGTAGGAGCACAGGTCTCTGCCAGGTCAGGTAGGTTATTGTGGCCTCCTGGTGGTGCTATAATAGGCCAATGTGAAAAGGGTGGAATTTCTTCCTCTGTCTTTCACTGCAATCGGATGCTGTGTTCATGATTTTGAGGCACAGAACAAACAAATGGTTTTGCTAAAATTGGCCTGCTGGTGGCGCTATAACAGGCCAATGTGAAAAGGGTGGCATTTCTTCCTCGGTCTAGTGGGAATGTGCATGCAAAGTTTCACATGCTGCTTGCTGCATTCATAATTTCAGGCATTTTGTTCAAAACCAATACTGCAAACTTTGGAAAGCAATGTTAGACAATCGGGATGGAATATGAAAAATTGGACAGATCTATCTTGATCACATGACTATAGAGATGCTGTGTACCAATATGCGTGATGGTTGGACAAAATCTGTAGGAGTGATATGAAAAAATGGGTGTTTGCAAAAATATCCTGGTGGCGCTATAACAGGCCGATCTGAAAAATTCGAGGCAGAGGTTCTGCTCTGGTATCCAGAGAGTGTGTATGCACAGTTTCACTGCGATCGGGCCAACGGTGCCAGAGATTACCTGCTCACAGACAGACGAAACACACACGGACGGACGGACAGGGTGCAAAACATAGTCTCAGCCAATAAATACAATCTGCCGTAAAGCAGCCACAACACAAAAGATATAGCCTACAGTCCTGCAGAGTGCAAACTCACATCCCTCCCATTAGTTCGACCTCCCATTAGTCAGACCTCCCATTGGTTCGACGTCTCTATAGTCAGACCGGGTCGAACTATAGAGACGTCCTACAAGTCACAATAATCCGACGTCTCTTTAGTTCGACCCGTTGGACTTTCTGACTAAAGGGAGGTCCTGCTGGTTCGACCTCCCGTTATTTCGACCACTGTCTGTATTCTGAATAAGGGGGAAAACTTATTATTATTATTATTATCATCATTACCCTTATTATTATTATTATTACCCTTATTATTATTATTATTATAATAACCATGTTAATTGCCCGCAGTACCCAACGCAAATCCGCGGTCGGGAATAGGTGGTCAAAATAAAACCTATGGCCCCGCAAAATCTTGCATCCTACCACAATAAACCAGATATAGAGCTTATACTTATACTACTAGCAAGATATGAATATGTCTACATGCAGGGGAGAACTAATATCCCATACTGTGCTGCTGCTATAACGCAAGCGGTCTCTCTCTCTCTCTCTCTCTCTCTCTCTCTGTGCACGTGTGTGCAGCTCGTCACGGTGTCACAATATAATACCTTTATAATAGGCCTATATGTCCCGTCGCAATATAAACACTTTCCCTATATCTGTGAGAAACTCCTCCTCAGAAATAAATAGACCCTCTCTCTCGCATGGGAGTGCCGTGGGCTCCACATGACCAATATTATTATTATTATTATTATTATTATTATTATTATTATTATTATGCTATCATATTTTGCGCATTCACATACAATAGAAGAGTATGCTCACAGTGTTTCAGCTACTGTAGGCCTATCCATTGCACCAACTGTACACCGACAGACAAGGACAAAACGATAATAATAATATTAATCCTCGTATAGCATCAATTTCTTCACTATAATAAAGAATACGATGAACGCGCATGCTACCATTGTGGTGCCGAGTTTATCTGATCTACAAGCTCACAACGCAGTGATCAGCAACACATTTGCTGTGAGCTTGTAGATCTGTAACACTCACCTATTATACCTAATGATGCTGTTGCATGCCCCCCCCCCCCCCCCCCCTGATCTATTCTGACGTTTATTATATAGGCAAATTTAGCGCCCTATTTCACGTCGGGGTCCATTTGGTTCCATATGCCCTCTTGGGGTTCCAAAAACACCCCAAACAAAAGAAAGATTGAGCAACTATGATCTATGTTTCATGACTAAATCATCGTTTTAACCAAGCTGTCAAAAACAGAGTCGGGGGTGTTTTTTTCTCTCTCGCACTTTCTATGTCTCTCTCCTTACGTCCTTCCTAGCTGGCAGCTTATTCAAATAGAACAGTGCTGTGTTAATACCCAAATGACAGCTCATCAGAGCTAAGGTCTGAGATTAAGCCTTAATCTCAACGAGATTCACCAGGTTACATAAAGTTTTGATTCATCAAAGGGCTTACTCATTAAAAGTTTAAAGGGACTAAAAGCAGACATACAGTGGAAATTTAAAAGAAATCAAATTTCAGCACCACGGACAGCGGCGCAAACGCCCCCTCCTTCTTTCATCCACTTGACCATTGATCACTTTACAAATAGTAAGGTAAACATTATGCACTTACTGTAAGCAGTTATGCTAATACACATAATCTCAGAGGATGTTTACATATCAACACTAACTTTCAAATATACATTTAATAAGCATCAGTTTTGAGGTTTGCTGTTGTCACTATGGATGGGAATTCTTAGTAATTTTAGATCAGGCCTATTTAATCGCGTGGTGGATTTTCAACACAAATGCCTACCAGTGGTGGAAAGTAACTAAGAACATATACACAAGTACTGCACTTAAGTAAAATGTTGAGGTATTTTTTTTCTTTACTGGAGTACTTTTCAAAATCAAATATTGTACTTTTTACTCCTACAATTATTTGAAAACTTTAGTTACTAGTTACTTTGTACATTTTGATTATTATTACAAAACCACTTCAGCCTTTGGCAATTTGAAAATAGCCTACAAGCTCACAAGGCATAGCGAAGGGACCTGTTGTGAGCTTGTAGATCTGCTATTTTCAAATGATTTTTATACATAAATGGGACCTTCTGCATAACGACTACTTTTACTTTCGGTATTTTAAGTACATTTTGATACCAATACCAATGTACTTTTTGAGAGTATTTCTATGCAGTATTGGTACTTTTACTTAAGTAAAACATTTGAGTACTTATTTAACATTTGAGAAACCCGATCATTTAACTACATAGAAAAGTAGCGCAAATGAACTACAAATTACTAGAAACTCCAATCATGTAAACATCCTCTAAGCTGTTTTATATCTATTAGCTGAGGGCCCCCCCCAGATCTTTAAGGCCGCTGTCCATGGTGATGAAATACTCCTCCCTCTCTTTGCACATAAACAGGCCCATATCTTCAGCTAATGGTGTGGTATGATTGAACAGCAACACATGTTATACGTCCCTACACTGAAATGGAAAGAACAAATAGCATAGGGGAGCAGGGGTGCTCATCAGTCCATAACAGTCCATATATCCACAATTGTCTGATCTCAAACCATCCACATTACTGTAACAGCCAAGCCTGCATCCAGTAAAACATAGCGTAGAACTATATGTTTTGGGCAATCACTTTTACGCACATCACCTGTATTAATGCGATGACCTTATCACTTTTACGCACATCACCTGTATTAATGCGATGACCTTATCACTTTTACGCACATCACCTGTATTAATGCAACGACCTTATCACTTTTACGCACATCACCTGTGTTAATGCCATGACCTTATCACTTTTACGCACACCACCTGTATTGCAATCACTTTGTACGCACACCACCTGTATTGCGATAACTTTTTACGCACACCACCTATATTGCAATCACTTTTTACGCACACCACCTGTATTGCAATCACATTTACGCACACCACCTCTATTAATTAGTATCCTTTATAAGGACAGCACCTCGTGGCTATCAGTCTCTTCTTCATCAAACAATACAGCCATGGCATCCATCCAGCCAGGGAATAGAGGAGGGAAGGTGCTTGTTCATGACGGGTACCGTTACACCAAGAACAAAACCAAGGGGGAAAAAATATATTGGCGGTGTTGGAGGAAGGGGTGCAGCGCATATCTGCATACACAGATCTTTGACCTGGATGAGGAAGGAGTAGCTATCCAAATCCTCAATGTGTCAGAGCACGACCACCCCAGCGACATGGGCCTGATCAAATCCAGCGCCATCAAACAAAAGATGGTCGTGGCCATACGAGCAGACCCCTCAAGGCCTGTGAAGAGGGTCTACGATGAGGTCGTTCGGGATGCTGAGGATGACGACGAGGTGCCCGAGTTTAACACGGTGAGGTCCAAACTGAACAGGACCCGGGCAGCCCTTGTCCCTCCTATTCCACACCACGTGGATGACGTTCGTATAGAACATGAGTGGGCCGAGACATGGCGTGGGAGGCAGTTTCTGTCACACCAGGACAATGGCTGGGGGGTTCTGGTTTTTGCAGTGCAATCAAATTTTGCGAAGCTCAGCAGGTGCCGTGATGTGTACATTGATGGCACATTCAAAAGTTGCCCCAGACCCTACCAGCAGTTTGTCACCATCCATGGCAACTATCTGGGCAGAGTTGTCCCACTGGTGATGTGCCTGGTGACCGGAAAAACTGTCGGCCAGTACAGGCAAATCCTGGCCCATGTGAAGCGCAGGGTGCGTCGCGTGACAGGGCACCCGTGGAGACCTAGGCGCGTCATCACGGACTTCGAAAGTTCCCTGCTGCTGGCCATCCAGACAGAGCTGCCCGACAGTCGGCCATCGGCCTGTTATTTTCATTTTTGCCAGAGCCTATGGAGGCGGGTTCAGGAACTTGGCCTTGCAGGCCCATACCGGAGGCATGACAGTGTGCGCCGGTGCATTCACAGGTTCATGGCGATGGGGTACCTGCCTCTGGCCTTGGTGCGTCAGAATTTCCTCCTCCATGCAGCATCGGTGCACACTGCTCGGGTGAGACGCCGGTACCCCAGGCTGGCTGAATTTATTCAGTACCTGCAGCGCAATTACGTCCAGGACAACTGCCAGTTTCCTCCACGGCTGTGGAACGTTTTCACGAGGACATCGGACAACCGCACCAACAACTACGTTGAAGGTAAGAAGTTTGGGTAACACTTTACAATAAGGTATACAAATAATATAGTTAGCCTACTGGTAAAGTTCTGAGTAGTTAATTATTAATGAATTACCATTATCTCGTATTAACAGTATGATCATGGCATTTACAGATACATTTGCATGTCTTAAAAACCACATAATTCTCCAATTGTAAGAGAAAGATCACATTCTAATTTGAGAATTATCTCGTTATGAGATACTGACCATTTTATTATCCAGTGGCTGCCATGTGTGTGTTAAAAAGAAAAAGAAAAAAGGAAATGGTGCACCCTTTCATTATAAATGTTTTAATGCATTACATGTTCGTTTAGGCAACTGTAACAGAAAACTATGGGCAATACACTAATACGTTTTTGTATTTCATCAAAGGTTTTCATCAAAAGTGGAACGCAGCACTGCAGAGGCAACATCCATCCCTCTGGATTTTCCTGCGTCAACTTAAAGACCACCAACGTCTCGTGGAGGTCCAAACGGCAGCTGCTGAGAGGGGAGAGGCTCGTCCACCACAACGAAGGAAATGGAGGCGCCTGGAAGAGAGGATTACGCGCCTGAAGCGCGAATATAACCAGGGAGTCCGCACACTGGATGAATACTGGGATGCGATCCAGTATTCCCTCCACAACTTCTTGTAGAAGATGCACTTTTTGGGAGGGTATTTTTCTTTTCTTTTTTCTTATTGCCTTCTGAAGAGCTTGCAGATTGGCTGTTTATTTTATTAGCTTTGAGTATAGGCCTACTGGGATGCGATCCAGTATTCCCTCCACAACTTTTTGAGAAAGATGGACATTTTTTGGAGGGTCTTTTTATTTTATTTTGTCTTAATGCCTTCTTATGCAGATTGGCTGTTTATTTGCTCATCTTTGAGTACTGGGATGCGATCCAATATTCCCTCCACAACTTATTTTGAAAGATGGACATTTTTTGGAGGGTATTTTTCTTTTCTTTTTTCTTATGCCTTCTTAATAGGTTGCAGATTGCCTGTTTATTTGCTATTAATATTTTGGATTGGCTGTTTATTTTCTATTAATATTTTGGATTGCGTATAAAAGTTCCTATACCATAACCTATTGACTTGTGTATATTTTTACATAATCTGCTTGTATTCAGTTCAGATGTTTTCAGAGGATGTTTACATGATTGGAGTATCTAGTCATTTGTAGTTCATTTGCGCTACTTTTCGTAGTAGTTAAATGCTCTGGTTTCTCAGGTGTTAAAAAAAATACTCAAGTGTTTTACTTTACCAATACTTTACCAGTACCAATACTGCAATGTAGACATACTCTCAAAAAGTACATAAGTATTGGTATCAAAATGTACTTAAAATAACAAAAGTAAAAGTACTCGTTATGCAGAAGGTCCCATTTCACAAGTTTTCAAATGTATTAAATGTATAAAAATCCTTTGAAAATAGCAAATCTACAAGCTCACAACACGTTGCTTCGCAGCACCTTGTGAGCTTGCGAACATGAAAAGCACCTGAAAAGCAGTTTACAAAGTAGGCCCAAAAAAGCATACATTTCGGTGAGTCAGTATGGGGTATAGATTAGATGAGCAGACCATGCCTTGATGCATGAACATGATCAACTTGGAATATAATAGAGTAAGACAATTGCTAAGAATATATATATATGAAATATATAAACAGCTGGCACACAGGGGCTCTCTTAGGAGGACTTTGCACATGCACCTTCTTTACACACAGTGGATTTACTTGGATTATGCGACATAATAGCCTTTGTGCGTTCATCGTATTCTTTATTATGGTGAAGAAATTGATGCTATTGAAGGATTAATATTATTATTATCATTATCGTTTTGTCCTTGTCTGTCGGTGTACAGTTGTACAGCAATGGATACAGTAGCTGATACTGTGAGCATATTCTCTCTTATATTGTATGTGAATGTGCAAAATATGATAGCAAAATAGCCTATAATAATAATAATAATAATATATAGCTATAAGAACTCTCGTAGATATAAAACATTTAAAATCGATAAAATACATCTAGTCTTGACTCTTGATCTAAGGCTATAGCGAAGATGAATCTGACACATGCATAGTTTCAGTGTTAAAACGGTTACAATCATTGCTGTCTGTGGTTCTACATGGGCCGTGCAAATAATTTTGATAAATAATAGCTCGCAGCAGCGTATTAAAGAAAAATAACTATAAACTTCATTTTTGGAACCATGAACTTTAGTTCAAAACTTTGAATTATTAACTTAAAAATAAACTAGTTCATTTTAAAGTTTGTGACTGGGTTGGGGAATAAAATACAATAGGCCTATTTGAAAAATAAAACAGACATTTTAATTTTTTTTTATTTTGTATTGTCATCACGAATCAGCGTCTGGCGACCTGTCCGCTGTTTCCCTTCTTTATACTTTACGTGCGGGGCGCACAAGCTCTGAACAGTCAGACAGGTTTTTAGTTACAGCATGGTTCAGAAACGAGTATCAGTGACATTCTGGAGCTGGACACCTTGGACATACATGCTCTGATGAGGGAATTCCTCACCATCACTCCGGAGCGCATGAAGAGCACATTGGGATAATAGCAATTTACTGTATTGTGTGTTCTGATCATGGGCCACATGTGGCAAAGCTGCTGCTATTATACTGTATAGTGTTCTGACGGTCGGGTCGCTGTGCCACTGCAAATAATGCGGGCACCCCGCACCTCCAGGTCAAAAGTAGTTCCCGCAGTATGTTGGGCCTGTTTATACCCAAATGACAGCCGTCAGTCACAGCTGTCATTTGGGTATTAACACAGCACTGTTCTATTTGAATAAGCTGCCAGCTAGGAAGGACGTAAGGAGAGAGACAGAGAAAGTGCGAGAGAGAAAAAAACACCCCCGACTCTGTTTTTGACAGCTTGGTTAAAACGATGATTTAGTCATGAAACATAGATCATAGTTGCTCAATCTTTCTTTTGTTTGGGGTGTTTTTGGAACCCCAAGAGGGCATATGGAACCAAATGGACCCCGACGTGAAATAGGGCGCTAAATTTGCCTATATAATAAACGTCAGAAAAGATCAGGGAGGGGGGGGGGGGGGGGCATGCAACAGCATCATTAGGTATAATAGGTGAGTGTTACAGATCTACAAGCTCACAGCAAAGGTGTTGCTGATCACTGCGTTGTGAGCTTGTAGATCAGATAAACTCGGCACCACAATGGTAGCATGTGTGCGTTCATCGTATTCTTTATTATAGTGAAGAAATTGATGCTATACGAGGATTAATATTATTATTATCGTTTGTCCTTGTCTGTCGGTGTACAGTTGGTGCAATGGATAGGCCTACAGTAGCTGAAACACTGTGAGCATACTCTTCTATTGTATGTGAATGCGCAAATATGATAGCATAATAATAATAATAATAATAATAATAATAATATAGTCATGTGGAGCCCACTGCACTCCATGCGAGAGAGAGGGTCTATTTATTTCTGAGGAGGAGTTTCTCACAGATATAGGGAAAGTGTTTATATTGCGACGGACATATAGGCCTATTATAAAGGTATTATATTGTGACACCGTGACGAGCTGCACACACGTAGAGAGAGAGAGAGAGAGAGAGAGAGAGAGAGAGAGAGAGAGAGAGAGAGAGAGAGAGAGAGAGGAGAGAGAGAGAGAGAGAGAGAGAGAGAGATGAGAGAGAGAGAGAGAGAGAGAGAGAGAGAGAGAGAGAGAGAGAGAGAGAGATGAGAGAGAGAGAGAGAGAGAAGAGAGAGAGAGAGAGAGAGAGAGAGAGAGAGAGAGAGAGAGAGAGAAGAGAGAGAGAGAGAGAGAGAGAGAGAGACCGCTTGCGTTATAGCAGCAGCACAGTATGGGATATTAGTTCTCCCCTGCATGTAGACATGTTCATATCTTGCTAGTAGTATAAGTATAAGCTCTATATAAAGATTTTGCGGGGCCATAGGTTTTATTTTGACCACCTATTCCCGACCGTGGATTTGCGTTGGGTACTGCGGGCAATTAACATGGTTATTATAATAATAATAATAATAAGGGTAATAATAATAATAAGGGTAATGATAATAATAATAATAATAATAATAATAAGTTTTCCCCCATATTCAGAATACAGACAGTGGTCGAAATAACGGGAGGTCGAACCAGCAGGACCTCCCTTTAGTGGTAAAGTCCAACGGGTCGAACTAAAGAGACGTCGGATTATTGTGACTTGTAGGACGTCTCTATAGTTCGACCCGGTCTGACTATAGAGACGTCGAACCAATGGGAGGTCTGACTAATGGTAGGTCGAACTAATGGGAGGTCGGACCAGAGGGCAGCCCCCAGTTTGGGCCCCAATACAAAAACAATATATTGACGCAAAAACCTTGTAGTAGTCCATATTTTGTTCTTTTTCATAGATCAATGCTATATTGGTCACCCTTTATGTCTGTTTGTGGATTTTACAAATATCCAATGAAAAGTATTAAGAGCTCATGACTAAATCTCATCTGTCCATCCATTGTATCCATTGGAACTGGGTTTATCTTCAATTTTTTAAAGTACCTGACAGTTTTGGACATACGAGGTTTCCTCCCATCGATATGTAGCCTGAATCAAATTAATATACACATCATAGCACAGACTATGACAGACAGCACTGCAGAGAACAGCGGCTGGCTGCCTCTTTTATAGCCATCATCTTCCTCCTGACTTCTAAGCAGCAAAGTACATGACTTGTTCAGGTCAATCACATTCACTTTACACAGCAAGTCACTCTCAGTGAACCTCAAGCTGAGATGATTAACCATTGTGGATCTCAGACCATTTAAAAAAAGATTATAACTATATGCTTGGACTTCAAATTAATCTAACTGATTCTACAAGCCTGCCACATACAGTAGCCCATTGGTCCTCAAAGTGGGGTCCGGGGACCCCCAGGGGTCCTTGGGGGTTCGTTCCAGGGGGTCCCCAGCAAAAGTAATTAAAATAGCATCACAATCATTTTAACCACTTTATCCATTTATATCTCCGCCAGGTGGGTTGGCTATCTCCGCTATTCTGACATGATAATGCCAATTTTGCCACTATCCTAGCAACTGGTACCTTGGCTTTAGATTTCCTCAGACATATCGCAGGCGGAGATCTCTGATCGTCTAGCAACGAGAGACTATACTACAGTGGTGCAGTTCTACCGCCTGCAATGGAACCCACTGCAGGCAATCCTCTCAAAACGCTGGAGAACAGGCATCCACATGTTGCACAGAAGAGCCACCTCGGTTTTGAATTTGACCTCGCTTATGTGGGCGTTGTTATTTTGTTTACTTCTGAATGCAGGCATAAGAAATCAGCTCTTGACCTCGTATAAAGATGACCAAGTGCTTCGGCAGTTTAAAAAAAATTTCTTTTACAAAAAAATGATAATTTACAATGAAAAATTGACACAAAATTTACCAATTTCAACCAACCCTATTTTCGGCATAGGTGAATTTTTTGGGGAATTTTCAAAAATAGCATAAATAGCAAATCACGATGCATTGTGAGCTTGTAGATAATCTATTTTCACTACTGCTCTGCCCAGGGAAACTGTCACTAGGAGCCTTTTATACTGTCTCACGATGTCAGATAAGAAGCATCGCCTTACACTTCTCAATTCCAAATTATAAATGTTAAGTCTCTCTTTATAGATGTCATAATGAACATAGTGATTTGTTTTTTACCACCGGCTTTGAGTTTTTCTTTCTTACCAGCATGGCATTTCTTCTTTCTTATACCAGCATGGTATTTCTTCTTTCTTACCAGCATGTGGTATTTCTCCACAGAGAGCTTAGAGACCAACTTCACCCACTGGCATCAATAACATTTATATTTCATTTTTAGATTCAAAATGATCTTTAAGACTGAGACCCAAGAGGGTGTGGACGAGAAAGCCTGAATAAATATTTCACTGGTGTTCTCAGTGATATGCCATTTTGTGATTACCTCAATTTGCAATTGCAATTTTGCAGCCTCCTTGCAATCTTCGCGTCAGTTCGATGGCAGCGTATATTATCGCTTTACAGTATTGCCGTGTTCTCCTGATGGAGTTGTATTGATTTTGGTTTCACATGCTGTTGTGACTATAAGGACAGAGATTCATGGGAAATGGATTGAAAGCTGATTGATTGGTTATGTTGGATACTGCTCGCATTCCAACATAGCCGCTACTGTGCCAAACATGCAAACTTTTATGATATCATATTACTTTTCAATACTTTCAATTAGGTTTTCAATACCAAAACAGAGTATAGAAGTACTGAAAATTGGAAATACTCTAGTAAAATAAAAATACCTCAATATTGTACAGTAGGCCTACTTGAGTAAATGTACTTAGTTACTTTACACCACTGCCAGTCAGGGCTGCAGACGCAGACTCACGCCCACAGTCTGAAAACGCATCACTTCAGACCTATGCTTCAAGTTCAGACCACCTCATCTCCTTTGATGGTAGAGAGGCCATCTGGTAATCAGAAGGTCACCGCCCGCCTGGTATGTGTGTCCCTGAGCAAGGCACTTAAAGGAGTAGTTCACTGAAGAAATTACTTATTTTCTATCAATTACACACCCCACGCCTTGAATATTTCGGGGTTTTTTTCTCGCATTTCTAAGCCAATTATCCGATGACCGGTTGGCTGCTCAGTAGGAGACTCAATTGAGTCTAGGAGCATCTATGACCATCTAGGAGACTCAATTAAATCTCCGACCAGAGACTTTTTTTCATTTCACTATTTCACCTTTATTCCTCACAAGTTTTTTTCAACTTCGCCGGTCATCGAATAATTGGCTTAGAAATGTGACAAAAACAATTCAAGGCTTCATAGGGTGTGTAATTGATTTGAAAATAAGTGCTTTTTTGGGTAAACTACTCCTTTAACTCCTAACCGCTTCCCTGGGTACTCATCATGACCATCTGGGCTGGCATCAGCTGGGTGAAGCTGAAACTCACTTTCCCCTGTGGGATTAATAAAGGTCTACCCTTTGCCTTTGCATCTGTACATCCTGCTATAATTTTTTTGCAATTTTATGTTTGCAGGTTTGCTCCTCCATACAAAATCCCAGACAGCAATGAATGAAACCTTTCTTGACCTCCCTCTGCAAGGAGAATAATGGTGGTTTTGTGTGTGTATCAGTGTGCAAGAAGTACCTCCTTAACTATCCATATTCCTTACCCCAAGTACCACCTCTTTCACCTTATCTAATACGTTATACGCGTGTGGTGGCATTTGATAGAACACCACAAAATCATTAGCAGTGATAGCAAACAGCAATAGTACAATAGTCCTTGTTTCTATTCTGTCATCGCCCCAAAAAGGACGGTGCCTGGGGATTGAAAAGGGCTCATCTGTAGAAGGATGATAAAAGAATAATGAAGAAGAGGAAGACGGTAGGAAGGAAGAAAACAATCACCTGCCCTCTCTCTCTGTGTGTGTGATGTTGCTGCACAAAACCTCTGGACCTGACATTCTTTTAGACAGAAACAATGTCATTAAAGTCTCTCAAAATAATGCAATGGCACGCTGGCCTTCGCCTCGAGTCAGTAATGACTGCATGGAACCATTCCTGGAAATGCAAATTGGCAATAAGGGTTCGTCCAGAGAGGGAAGGAAAAGTAATAAGTGAGAAAAAGAGTGGACTGAATGTTCCATCCTCCTGTGTGGTCTACTGTCTATGCTGAATGTTACATTTTTGATTACATATAAAGTAACTAAAAGCGTAGCTAAAAGGCAGCCATTCCCATGTCCCGCATCTGTAGAAGTGCTTTTAGAAATGCAAATGGGAGCTAATGCCTGGGGATTGATAGCATAAAGTCAGCGGGTGATCGTGGACTCATTCGCCCCGCATGTCTGTTGTTACTTTACATCTTCATAAGCACCTCATTGGAGCTGGCCAGCAATTAAGATGGCACAGATCAAAGCATTCTAAATGAGTTAATCCAATGAGGAGCCATGACTGCTGTTTGTATGGCCCCAGCTCTCTCTCTCTTTCTCCTTCTATCTCGCTCTCTCTTTCCCCATTTTCTCCTGTTGCGCGCTTCGCTTTGGTGACTGTGCTTTGATGCTCCAACAGCGGTCGGTCCGCTAGACGCAGAATGGTGAATATGTGTGTATTAACGGATGCCACTTTCATACCGTTAATGCCAATTTGCACGGACCAGGGGTGCTGCTCAGTTTCAAAGGTCTCGTAATGTAATTGGCCAATATGAATCTGAGCCCGGCTAGTCTCGATGGCCACACGCTGCGAAGGGACTCACGTTCATTTATAAAAGACTGTATCGGGCACATGGGGTTCTTTTTGTACGAGCAATCTTTTTACACATTGTGGCCCAAGTGAAAACTTAAAGCTCAACTAGGGCCCCCTGCTAAGTTCAGTGGATGAAGTGAGTACGGTGGCGAAAGGCGGAGTGACGGCTTGGAGGTCAATAGACGTTCAAAGGAGCGTGACGCTCGCTGCTTAGCAGGTTGGCCATTATCATAGGAAAGCAGAGCATCTGCCTGTGACACCCAGAAGACAGGTTTAATGAGGTACTGTTGCTTGTCACAGGAGGAGATGTTGGCATACTGTCATCTTTCAGTGTGTCTCTCTCTCTCTTCTCTCTCTCTCTTCTCTCTCTCTCTCTCTCTCTCTCTCTCTCTCTCTCTCTCTCTCTCTCTCTCTCTCTTCTCTCTTCTCTCTTCTCTCTCCTCCCTCCCTCTCTCTCTCTCTCTCTCTCTCTCTCTCTCCTCTTTTCTCTCTCTTCTCTTTTCTCTCTCTCTCCTCTTCTCTTTCTCTCTCTCTCTCTATCCCTCTAGCAGCTGCATGTCTCTGGCTCTCTTTCTCTCCCCCGGTCTCCAAACCTCTGTCTCTTTGTCTCTCTGTACATCTGTTCTCTTGCCTCTAAGCCATTGTCTGTCTGTCTGCGTGCCTGTCTGTCTGCCTGTCTATCTGTCTGTCTGACTGACTGCCTGTCTGTCTGTCTGACTGACTGCATGTCTGTCTCTACCTGCCTGCCTGCCTGCCTGGCAGTGCCTGCCTGTCTGTCTGTCTGTCTGTCTGTCTGTCTGTCTGTCTGTCTGTCTGTCTGTCTGTCTCACTCGCTCCCTTCTTCTCCCTGTGAGTCCCCATCTCCCCTCTCTGTCTCCCCCTCATGCTTAATTTATGCTCCATCATACTTACACCGGTGTCACGCGATGAAAATAGACGATCTACAATAAACAACACATTGCGTCCGTGAAGCATTGTGAGTTTGTTTGCACATCAGCTGATTTCGTCACGCGACACCGGAGAGAGACGAAGTACATTGTAAATCGAGCTTCACAGTCTAGCTCTTTCCACGTTTTCAGGCATCTCATCCTTTCTGTGACCCCTTTTCTCCTTCCATCTCTGTCTCCTTCCCTCTCCCTCTCCCTTCCCCATCTCTCCCCCTCTTGTCTAGGTCTGCCAAACAGGGGAATTGTCGGTCGCTACTGTGCCTCTGTTCATCAGGGAGCCATTGTTTCATAGCTTGCTTTTGTGATGACGGCTTTTGTCTGCTTCTGTTTATTTATTTCTCTTCTGTAACTCTTACGTCCCATTGTTTGAGCATGGCTGCATTTATTTATTCATTCTGTCTGTCACAGCCTGGCTTCCCCCTGCCTCTGTCTGTCTGTCTGTCTGTCTGTCTGGAGTTTCTTACTTTCTCACTATCTGCTGTAACATAAGTTGCCCAATTTGGGACATAATAAACTTGAACTTGAACTTGAACTTGAACTGTCTGTCTGTCTGTCTGTCTGTCTGTCTGTCTGTCTGTCTGTCTGTCTGTCTGTCTGTCTGTCTGTCTGTCTGTCTGTCTGTCTGTCTGTCCTCTTCTCTTTGCTTACAAACAAGCAAATAGTAAAAACACAATGACGCAATGCCGAAAAATAATGTTATACAGTATGATTGGCAAAAAAAGAGATGAACACGATAAGCTAGAGTAAAAAATCTATGAGCCTACGCTTATGGTGTGTGTGAGTGTGTGTTGGAAGCGGTTAACCACATGAACCCTATAGCGATCCTATTCTGCGCATGTCATAATAGAGAAGGACTAAGGAGTCACCTTCTCACAAGATGGCGCCCGCCGTGGCGCCATCTTGTGAGGTTCAGCCACTATTAAAACAACAGCGTGAAGAAACGTTCGATTATACGAAAATGGCCAAACATTCTGTGAAAAAAAGTCAATCTACAAGCTCACAATGCATCAGACTTCTGGAAATTTGTTGCACAGAAGGTCAACCCCGGCCAACAAAGGGTTTGAATGGTTAAACAAGACATAGTGAGTCATTTGCTCATACTGTTGACCCGTACCTGCTGCTCTATAATACGCATACGCCGAAGAGAAATTGCTGTCCTCTGGCCTCACACTGGGCAGCGAATGAGTTTCTAGACGATGAAGTCAGGGCTCATGTTGTTCTCATAATAATAACCTCCGTCTTGGCTCCCAAACCCCATCAGCTGCTTGAGAACCACTTATTGTACAGAGTATATAGTCCTCCCATAAGTAAGTAATGTAAAGGGACGTGCAGGGACGTGCAGAGAATGTTTGTTAGAGGGGCAGGGGCTGACATTTCTAAAAGGGCACTTTTGGCGAAAATACCAAAAATAGCCAATCTACAAGCTTGCGACCCGTCGCGACGCGTTGTGAGCTTGTAGATCGTCTTTTTTTCGGTGCGGGGCACTGCACTCAACTAAGTATAATCAAGCCTTTTACTGGAGATGTGGCATGGATTTTTACACAAAGAGAGCAGTTTTTTCAACAAAAAATGCTGCATTCAAGTTCCTGAGAGTTCGGAAAAGGCATGCTGCCTTCGGGTACGGAACGGGGGGGCGTTTGCATTTCTTTCACCAGAGTAAAAATGCTGCATTCATGGTCTGGAGAGAGCACTTATTACAGACGGGTAAAAGGGCGGGGGCTGAAGCCCCCCTTCGATGTCTACAGTATGTGTGCACGTGCCTGATTTAAGCACGTACTGTGTGTGTGTTCTGGAAGGTGTTGTTTTTCATATTCCGTCCTCCTTTCATTGTCGTCGTTTTTGTTGTTGTTGTTGTTGTTGTTGTTGTTGACATTGTAGGTTCACCTCCAGGGCCTGACAACAGGCGCCTCCTTCCTCCCCTTCTCCCAGCCAAATGCTTAAAAGGAGGATAAACGCTTTTCTTCCAAAGCTCCAGGAGCAGCACTGGCACGGGCTGTGAGCCGCATGTTTTATTTATTTATGGGACGGGGCGGCAGCGTGATATACATAAATAATTTCCCACGGCGGGGCGTCCGGGGTTCGTTTGGCGGTTGCCAAGACCCGACCAGGGTCCCTGGATTTGCAATTAAGGTGTGGCACGCAAAAACGCCGGGAAGGCGGAGGATTTGGCTCTGAGAGAAAGAGAGACGGGCTGGGATTGTTTGTGATGTGTAAAAAGGCAGATTTATACTTTGTCACAGGACGGTGTCACGCGCTGAAAATACCAGATCTATAAGCTCACAATGTGTCGCATTCGCAAATGCGGTGTGAGCTTACAGATCTGGTATATTTTCGGCATGCGACGGAGCATAAATCGGGCTTTACACAGAACGGGAGGAGATGGGCTCACCATCTGTTGCCAGAGCACACCCCCCCACACACACAGACACGCACACGCACACGCACACGCACACGCTCGCACACGCACACACACGCATACACACGCACACACGCACACACACACACACACACCTCCCCCGGATTGTATTTAAATGAGGGGGACATCAGACCGGTGTTTCGGACGTGACTGGAAAAACATATTTTTTTTAGGACCGTTGTTGACGCCTGGAATCCGTCCAACTTAAGCTGTCTCCACCTTTCTCTGAGTGGCTGTCACTTGCCGTTGCAGAAAGTATTCAGTATGCTTCTTTTGTATCTGTTGACTGATTTTGGATGCTGTTTATTGTAGAGTAGGCGTAAATGTTATAGTTCATTTTGTTTTGTCCCAGTCCCTCTAAAAATGCAGAGGATCCAGTTATATAATAAAAGTTTTTGACAGCATATTACTTCGGTTACCTCCCGTTCTTTAACTAAATACAATACTTTCGCTGTACGATTTTATGTTCATTTTTGGGTAGGTGACACTTTTTTCAGTGCTGAATATGTTTACAGACTCAATCATGTTTAATAATGCAAAAAGAAAACTACAAAATTAAAACAGAAGGGCTCAGGAGGTATAGAGTAACTCTATGTGATCCCCTGTTTGATCACTGGCTCCTTCTTGTTGAAGTGTCCTTGAGCAAGACACTGAACCCCTAGCTGCTCCCAATGAGCAGGTTGGTGCCTTACATGGTTGCCTCTGTGAGAATGTAAATGCACATTATGAAGCACTTTGGATAATAGGAGCTATAGAAATGCATTCCATTAACAGGAAAAAAATTAATAAGGCATGTAAGCACATGAACCCCAACGTTCTTATCCTGGGCATGTCATAATGCCCAGGATAACCACGAGCTCACAACGCCACGTGTTGTGAACTTGTAGATCGGCTATTCTCGGCAAAGAGGTTTGGTGTTAATGCTGAATGCGTTCATATAGCCTACTGGCAGCTACAAATATACAGGCTACCATTCTTTTTCAATGGAAGCCAGCGACATGAAGATACAAAGATACATCCTACGTTTGTAGCTGCTACAAAAGCTACAACAGCTACAAAAGCTACAAATACGCTGTGTAGCTTTGTATCTTTTGTTTCTGCCAGTGTGAATGCGGCATTATGCTGCGTTCACACAGGCAGATGAAAGGAACAAAAGGCGGGGGCAAAGTATATAGAAATATAGAGAAGTATAGGGTTTCAGTGGTTTGAAAAAAATATGGCCTGCTGTTGCTACAGTGGCCAGTGACTGCTGGAAGTGACGCATGGTGGAAACACATGGAAACATTCAAAGAATGCTTAGTTTCTCCGGTTCCTGCTGCTAACAGGAGGAAGCAAAGCAATTTGCCATTATGTTCCAGCAGAGAGCGACTAGCTTGTCCTCTGTCCTCGCTATTGATTCAAGCGTCCTCGGTGTCAGTGTGTCCTCCTGAGTACCAATCCTCCCACCCACTGTCCTTGTGGTGTCACAGAATGGGCGCTTCGCTGGATGAAGCCCACAGATGGCACTTCAGCCCCCCGCCCCCAGCCATTCCTGACGTGTCGCTGCGTTTAATGGGCACGACTCAATACAATTTCTGCTGCCGGAGATAACAGATCGATTAGTGCGGAGGGAACAGAAATTCTTACAATTATCGATGAGAGACAGAGAGACACAGAGAGAGAGAGAGAGAGAGAGAGAGTGTGCGTGCTGTACATGTGCGTACCTATCTGTATACTGTAGGTACAGTATGCGCTTGAATGCCTTTGTGTGTATTGTATGAGC
>NW_027660917.1:0-7500 GCF_963280865.1 Gymnoscopelus braueri
GTGTGCGAATACGTTCACGCGCCCGCCCGCACACACACACACACACACACACACACACACACACACACAACACACACACACACACACAAAGTATGTCTTAAGTTTGAAAGACTTAGTTTTGTCTGCGGCCAGTGTTGCTCTACTTAGAGCTAGATGAATGGAGAGCGGTAGATATTGGGTCAGTGTGTGTGCGTGTGTGTGCGTGTGTGCGTGTGTGTGTGTGTGCGTGTGCGTGTGCGTGTGCGTGTGCGTGTGCGTGTGCGTGTGCGTGTGCGTGTGCGTGTGCGTGTGTTTTGTGCGTGTGCGTGTGTGTGTGTGTGTGTGTGCGCGTGCGCGCGTGCTTCTGTAAAAGCCGTTGGGAACGTGTATGGTTACATATGTGTTTGCATATGCTTGTGGACTGCATTCACGAGTACGGGTTTGGCGTGCATGTTTGTTCATAGATAGTTGTGTGTGTGTGTGTGTGTGTGTGTGTGTGTGTGTGTGTGTTGGCCTCTAATAAATGACTAGCACCGCTGTCCCCTACGGCCCGGCCCAACCATGCTACAGCACTCTCCTGCCTCTCTCCATTCATCTCCTGTCCGACTCCACCGGCCACCTGCTACCCTGGAGATGCACACACACACACACACACACACACACACACACACACACATGCATGTGCACGCACGCACGCACGCACATTCACGCACACACACATACTGCGTCATACACACCCGCACACAATGAGATGTGTGTGCAGGCACACGCACACACACACACACACACACACACACACACAACACACACACACACACTACACACACACACACACACACACACACACACACACACCCGTGGCAGTGTCATGGCATTCTCAGCGTTGCAGTTGCATCCATTCCGCTTTTCCTTTGCTGGACAGTTATTAAAAAGTCAGTGTTGTGCGTGTGGCGTGTGCTTCATGCATGACTTTACTGGTGTGTGTGTGTGTGTGTGTGAGTGTGCGTGCGCGTGTGTGTTTCTGTGTCTGGAGTGGAGTGAGAGGCCACTCGGCGAGCAGCTCGTGCTGGAGTGTTTGAGCGTGTCATTACCTGGAATAATGAGACCCCCGCGGTACAGCGGCGCCGCAGGAGGCGCGGGGTCGAGAGGAGAGCCGGGTCTCAACCCGGGAGACGTGGCTTCCTGAGGCTCTACAGATCCAGGACGCACACAGACGCACACACACACACACACACACGCACGCGCATGAGCTGTTCCCTTATGGAGGCTGAGTAGAGGCTGCAGTGGGCTACAGCCGCTTAACCCCGGCTGACACCGCGCTGCCAGGGAGCAAGGCCTAGTGATTATATATGATGCTGGGACTGGCATGCTTTATGCTATGGACCCTCTGATGCATGGACACCGTGCCACGGGAGACAGGAAGATTGATCCATAACAGACAGAACGACAGACATATAGATAAGATAGATAGATGGATGTTATGGATAGATGGAGGGATAGAAAAGCGCACAGACGGTACGAGCAACGGAATAATCCGCCGTACCATGTAGTGATGGAGGAAACGGTTAAATGGAAGTGAGAGTACAAAAAAGAGGAGAGACATCGCTAAATGGGGCACAGATGTTCCTCTCAGCCCCTGGAGTGGTGCCTCCCCTGCCCTGGACACTCACCAGACCTCTCTTCTCCTTCTCCTCCTCCTCCTCCTTTCTCCTGTTCTCATCTCTTCTTTCTTCTCCCCTCCTCTCACTAATCTCATCTCCTCCCCTTTCCTCCTCTTGTCTCATCCTCTTCTCCTCTCCTTTTCTCAGCTTATGTCCTCTCCTCTCCTCTCCTCTCCTCTCCTCTCTCTCCTCTCCTCTCCTCTCTCTCCTCTCTCTCCTCTCCTCTCCTCTCCTCTCCTCTCTCTGTGTGGGGCTGCGGGCTGAGAATGATTCATCTCGGGGGCCAGCTGTGCACCATCGCCGGACCCCACAGCCGTCCCTCTGCTACCCCAGCCCACGGCAGCCCCTCGTTGGGGCTCAGGGCCTCAGGGATTGTGAGGAATGAAAGTGTGTGTGAAAATAGCCGTATACATTGACTCGTAATCCAGGTTTGCCGTTTTGTTCGGAAGAGCCTATATTTATTTATGACAACCCCAGAAGAAAAAAGTAGATTTAGCTAATTGCCTTGAACCAATGATTTTTTTGGTTTCCTTGCACAAGGCATGTCCGACATTCAACAGCCAACTCTTATGACGTCATTGCTGCCAGAAAGAAAAATGACAAAATATGTCTGAATGAGTGGCTGTCTTTATATCTTTTCGTAGAATATAATAACATTTTAGAAACCGCTCGAATCTTAAATTTGAAATAATAATCACGTCTTCAGTGACGTTATTTAGGGTTATGTAGCCAGTAGGTCGCCTGGCCTCTGTGTGCGCTCGCTGCACTGAGGTCAGTGTATGGCGGATGTGCCTGTTGTTTTACACATCTAGGGGCCGGCTCTCCGGTCAAACCCTGGCCTCTACGTTTTATGGTCCGGACCTGGTGCACACGTACAGGAACACGAGCACTTCCACACACACACACACACACACACACACACACACACACACACACACACACAACACACACACACACACACACACACAAAACACACAAGCACACGCACACACGCATGCGCACTACGCACACGCACACACACACACACACACACACACACACAGAGACACACACAACAGATCACGCGCACATGCAGACATACATGCTGGGTGCAGGTTTATTACCATACCAGTGACCTTGGGGTCAAACTGAATGGTGTTTTTATGGCTGTTCTTGCTGCTACAAGGCTGTCCACAGCATGGCTTTCCATATTGAAAATGTCAACTCGCTAACGGATGTCACTGCAGCGAACACGCAAGCGCGTGCGCACGCACACGCACGCACGCACACACACACACATCTCCATCTATTTTCATGGTGAGAGAGGGAGAGAGAGAGAGAGAGAGAGAGAAAACAGGGCTTGCTTTTGGAAAGCACTGAGGCATTTTATAGGACAGCACTTAGGCAGGGCCATTGTACCACACAAGCACACAGTGGCCGGAGCGCTCTCTCACGCCTCCATACACTCCAATGGGCGACAATGGGAAAGGCGGATACGTTCTGGCAAAGAAGAAGGAGAGGGAGAAAAGAAGGGAGAAGAAAGGAGGTAAAAAAAGGGAGCCTGGAGAAGTGGAGGGAGCGATGGAGTCTCTCGTTCATTCCGTCCGTCAATCCCCCCCCGCCCCCCGGGCTAGCCTAATCCCTTCACCGCTCCACTATCTGGGGGGTTGTGTCAAACACGCACAGATACTGACACACATGCACGCACTCGTACAAACACACACACACACACACACACACACACACACACACACACACACACACACACACACACACGGACGTGTGAACTTGGATGCTCGCACACACACACAAATGTGCTTATTCAAACGCACACGACAGTGTGAGCATAACGACGCACATGCTTGCACACTTGACAGCAACATTATCACACGCAATGCTCACATCAAGTTATCATGCGCACCTGTGATATGTAAGCACAGTTTTCATGTGAGAGCTGTGGAAACACACACACACACACACACACACACACACACACACACACACACACACACACACACACACACACACACACACACACACACACACACACACACACACACACACAGGCACAGGCACACATACGAACACACACACACGCACAGCTGCAGCAGCAGCAGGTTCGCAGCCCTAGCGTGGGAGCGAGTGAATGTCTTTATGTGATTTCCACCATTTGCCGGTAATTAGTTACTTGTATAAATTAACACCGAGTGCGGCAGGACTTTCACAGCCATTGTTTGTACTGATCATTCTTCTCGCGCTGAAAAAAAAAGCGAACATTTTTTGTTCCGTGCGAAAGATAGAGAAAGACTTGGAAGGGGGAGAGAGAGAGAGAGAGAGAAAGAGAGGGAGAGAGAGGGGAAAAGAAGAGAGTAAGGGAGAGAGACATTTGTCCTCCCTGTTTGCCAATTAAAGGGGCCGGCCAGATAGGAAATGGAGAACAAGTCAAATGGTTGTAAACAGACGGCCAGAGCTCGTTAAAGAGATACTCTTATCATGACATTATACTCACCTGGACCGATGCACTTTTAATGCACATCCCACACAGTGTGTTTGTTTGTTGCGTATTGTATTTGATTTTGTTATCACATACCTTCTATCTTATTCATATAGTCCTGATGTTAACGTTATTTACACCAGGACACCATGTGGAGAGAGGAATCAATGTGTAAAACGTATATTATGATGACATTGTTCGTTAACTTAAGCCCTATTATATACAAGCTTACAAAGCGTCACATTTTTTTGAACTGTTTGAGCATGTATTTTAAATTTTCACCTACATAATAAATTGCCCCAAACTAATGCCGCCAGGTTGAAAGTTGTTAAAAACATAGATACAATATCAAAGGGTTGAATTCCATTCATTTTGTTTTCGACATAATACAAAATGAATGGCATCTGTCAGGCTCAATCGATTTCTCCAGACAAACAGCGACCCTGATACTATAATAATAATTCAAGGAGACTCTGGGCACCGTTGGGATTTTTAACTCATTCAAACGGGAACGCATCTGTGTAACCACTTAAACCATTATTTTGTACTTTGGCTATTTAAAAAATAGCAGATCTACAAGCTCATAGCGCGGCACCGAGTGCCACGCTATGAGCTTGTCGATCTGCTATTTTGAAAAATCGTGAAAATGTGTGCAAATCTTTGAATATATATATATATTCAAAGCGAACACTTTTAACCCAAATCTTTGCTTCTGGGGGGTACCTGGAACAACATATTTTGAGATGGGGGGGTCCGCGGCCAAATACATATAATTGTGGGCGTCCTTGACATGAAAAAGATTGAGAACCACTGACATAGAAACATAGGTTTTTCAGAAGTTAGGATTTAGAAGACATTTTGTAGAATGGGCTTCAGGTCTTAATGGGTTAAAATACTGTACTTTCACTTGGGGAGAAAACTCAACGCGTTTGCTGTGTCATTGTCAGAAAACCTTTATTTCCGTATCTGCCCGTATTATCTGCACTTCATTGTGTCCATAACTTCTCAGTGGTTGTTGTACTGGAGGAAGGAGGCTGGGCGGGCTAGACGTATTTATTCACTTTTTACCAAATAACGCGAGCTTAGATGGATTTGGCTTGCAATTCGAGTCGATTCGATCTTATTCGATTTTTTTTCCCGACATCCCCCCCCCCCCCTCTCTCTCTCTCTTCTGTCTTTGTAGCATGAGAAAGCCTCCCGTCTTGCTGGGGTAAAACCTGAGGCTTATTGTGAGGCCCGCCATTGTTGGCTCGATGAAAGGCGCATTCAAGTCACTTTTGCTTATTGAATTGTTCTGCGTCTGCTTTTCAACGTGGCATTCTCTCTCTGGCCTTGCGCGAGACAATCGGTGGGGATGAAACTCCTTTCTGCCATTCTTCTCAGCCCAGATGAGCGATATTAAGGAGATGAATGGTGTGCGTGTCCGTGTGTGTGTCCGTGTGTGTGTGTGTGTGTGTGTGTGTGTGTGTGTGTGTGTGTGTGTGTGTGTGTGTGTCTGTGTGTGTGTGTGTGTGTGTGTGTGTGTGTGTGTGTGTGTGTGTGTGTGTGTGTGTGTGTGTGTGTGTGTGTGTGGACTTTGGGTAAAGCAGTACCCCAGCCATTGTCCATTACATGAGTATAAAGAGGTTTCTCTCTCTATAAAGAGGGTCCTGCAGTTTCCTGATGATGTGCGTGTGTGCGTGTGTGTGCGTGTGCGTGTGTGTGTGTGCATGTGTGTATCATTGGCCTCCCGGTGTGGCATTAAGTTGGGGACAAAGCCCTGGGGTTCATGAATCAGGCAGAGCTTCCATAGCCTGTCTATTGTGACCGAGTCAGACTTTGACTGTCCCATACTGCGTGTGTTTGTGTGCGTCTGTGTGTCTATGCATATTTGTGCAAGCAAGCGTATGTGTTTGTATGTCTTTGTGCATATGTGTGCGCGTGTGCGTGTGCGTGTGCGTGTGCGTGTGCGTGTCATACAGGCCTCCCATGATTGACTCCCCAAAAATTAGACAGGCCCCGATGTGTCGAAATCCACCCATTCTGCCCCATTCAACACTCAAACGTCCCCATGATCACTGGAACCCATACTTTATTCTATTGAGCCTACTCATAAACAGTGGTGGGAAAAGTACTCACATTTGTTACTTAAGTAAAAGTAAAAGTATTGGTATCAAAATGTACTCAAAGTACAAAAATGGAAAGTACTCATTATGCAGTAGGTCCCAAATGTCTAGAAATCTTTTGAAAATAGCAGATCTCCAAGCTCACAATGCGTCGCGATGCGACGCATTGTGAGCTTGTAGATCGGCTATTTTCAAATGGCCGAAATGTTTATAGGGCTGAAGTAGTTAATGTATGTTTTGTAATAATAATGCAAATCTAGAAAGTGACTAGTAACTAAAGTATTCAAATTATAGTAGTGAAGTAAAAGTACAATATTTGCCTCTGAGATGTAGAGGAGTAGAAGTAAAAGTACAGAAAATTGGAAATACCCCAGTAAAGTAAAAGTACCTCTAAATTGTACTTAAGTACAGTACTTGAGTAAATGTACTTAGTTACTTTACAACCACTCCTATTGAGCCTACTCATAAACTCACTGCATTCTCACCCCCTGTTTCTCTTCTCTTCTCTTCTCTTCTCTTCTCTTCTCTTCTCTTCTCTTCTCTTCTCTTCTCTTCTCTTCTTTTCTCTTCTCTTCTCTTCTCTTCCATTTGTCCCTCTCTCTCTCTCTCTCTCTCATCTCTCTCTCTCTCTCTCTCTCTCTCTCTCTCTCTCTCTCTCTCTCTCTCTCTCTCGATTTAGATGACAGAAAATGCAGCTGTATTTCCCCTTTTCAAACTTTTCATCAGTCACTTAACACCAACAAATGCGCTCAACCTGCGTGCCCCTACAAACTGACGTGTTCTCTTGTTGTAGCGACATTGAAAAAGAAAAAAAAAAGGTGTCACACTTTTCCTTTAGACGTAAAACATTTATGCTAATTTTCCAGACATTTCTATTAACATGCAAATGTTATGTTGTTCATGCAGGCGTTTTAGCAGTTAACTCTAAATAATGGAAAGCAATCCCTCATAAATTATGCATTTGTGTCTTTTAAAAAACCACGGTGGTGCAGAAATGAACATGAAATACTGATTCTAATTTTGAACTCTGAAATATGAACAAAAACATAATGCGAAAGAAAAAAATGAATGCATTATTTTAGGGAGATTTTTTCCAAACTTTTGCATTATGGGGTCATGGTCAATATCCTCTCCTCTCATGCACGCGTTACACAGATCCATGTTCACAAACAGAACTGAACTTTGAACAAACTATGAATTTGAATTAGTTAAATGTAAGCAAATAAGCTTCTGCTAAAGATGTTTAGCTGGTGCCGCAACACAATCTTACACGTTCATGGTA
>NW_027660917.1:17500-19859 GCF_963280865.1 Gymnoscopelus braueri
CTGAGGTTTTGGTTCAAATCAAATTGGACATAAGCACCCACAACACCATCTGTTAGCGAACGGCGGCAGAGTGAAGGGCAAAACGCTGTTTTCAGATAAATGGATTTTCAATTTATAAAAATTGTTGACTGACACCCTTGTACACAAAAAAAAGAAAAAAAAAGAAATCACTTTACTTGTCGTGGCCGGCCCTATTCTTAGAATGTTGCTTAATTGAAATTAACGGCGCTGTGTGTCCGTGTGGTCGCCAGCAATGAATGATGGAATAAGAAGTATCTCCACTATATTTAGATGTTTCTTCATGCTTCGCTGTCAAATTACTTGGGTTTCAAGCTCGGCTCACAGCGCACCGCCCAGTATTAAACAGATAACTTTCAAACGGCGAGTATCATCGGATGTGATTTGACAATCAGAGATCCCCTCTGCCCTGATGCTGTCTGGGTGCTTTTCTGGCAGGCAGTGGTGCAAAGTAACTAAGTACATTTACTCAAGTACTGTACTTAAGTAACATTTTGAGGTGTTTGTACTTTACTTATTGTCAATTTTCAATACTTTTACTTCTACTCCACTACATCTCAGTGGCAAATTTTGTACTTTTACTCAAACTTTTTGTAGATTTAGATTACAAAACATACATTAACCCCTTCAGCCCTAAATACATTTTGGCCATTTGAAAATAGCTCATCTACAAGCTCACAATGCGTCGCTCATCAATGCGTTGATTTTTAAACATTTTATACATTTGAAAACTTGTGAAATGGGATATTCTACAGAATGAGTACTTTCTACTTTTGTATTTTAAGTACATTTTGATACCAATATCTTTGTACTTTTACTCAAGTCAATCTTGATTACCGAGTATTACCGAGTATTTCTACATTCCAAGTATTGATACTAAAAATGTGTGTACTTTTTCCACCACTGCTGGCAGGTGAGAGCATTTTTTTTGGTAACAGGTCTCGTCCCAGAGCATGTTTTAGCCATGCCACTGTCACAAATCTTCAAGGAGGGGGGGGGGGGTGGTGTGGGGTGGCGGCTATGATGTCCCTCGCCACCGGCCCAAAGCTTTAATCGCTCTGCAAGGTGAAACACGATGACAAAGAACAGCCAGACAAAACAGCCTCTTAACTCACACCGTCACCACTTATGTCTCCCAGCGGAGGAACGCCGTGACAGAAACAAATGCAATATATCTTTCTCATTTTTTTGGCCATGGGAAGGCTTTCACTGGCTGTGTGCCGCTAAGTGCTTGGTACGCGGTGTGTTGCAAACTTGGGCTTTGACATCGATCCGTTGTGTGTGTGTGTGTGTGTGTGTGCGTGTGCGTGTGCGTGTGCGTGTGCGTGTGCGTGTGCATGTGCGTGTGCGTGTGTGCTGTTCTCCCTCGTTGACTAGTGCCTGCCTTGTGGTCTTGAGTTGTTTATTAATAACTAAAGTTGGAGCAGCTTCTGAACCAAAAAAACCCACAGTGGACCCTCAGACTGAACAGGGAGCGGGGGTTTACTCTCACTAGTAGCGTGTGCGCACACACACACACACACACACACACACACACACACAGAGTCTCCGTCTATATGCCCCATTCTCTTTCTTCTTCGTTGGGAGAGAGGAAAGTGACAAACTGAGGAGAAGCTGAGAAATCAGGAGGAGGATTTGTGTGTGTGTGTGTGTGTGTGTGTGTGTGTGTGTGTGTGTGTGTGTGTGTGTGTGTGTGTGTGTGTGTGTGTGTGTGTGTGTGTGTGTTTACACAGTAGCCAGCCACCACGGCGACTGTTGCCAAGCGCTGCTCTCCCCGACAACAAGACAGTAATTGGTACTTTTAGTGGCTAACCTTGCGGAGGTGGCGGCGCGAGGCGGGGCTTGGACAAAAAGCTTTTTGTACCGACATATCTCTCTATCTCTTTTTATCACTTTCTCTTTCTCTCCCATATTCTTTCTCTCTCTCTCTCTGTCGCTTAATTTATGCGACGGCAGCGCCGCGTACGACAGTACCCCACACCGAAAACAGCTAATCTACAAGCTCACAACGCTACCCGCCTCCGCGATGCCCTGTGAGGTTGTAGATCAGCTATTTTCAGTCCATGACACCATTGCACGACAAAGTATCAATCAGGCTTCCGTCCGTCTGTCTGAATCTGTCTGTCCCTCTCTCTCTCTCTCTCTCTCTCTCTCTCACTCTAGACGGTGCCCTTGTTTTTGACAAGAGACCGCCCGTAGGTTTTCTTTTTTTGGTTTTGGCACGGCCCGCCGTGCTTACGTCAGAGCCGCTTGGAGGTTCTTTAAAAGGAATAGATGAGTGTCCAGACACGCACGGCTCCACCAGACATGAATTGATCATCAAATATCGACATCATCATTT
>NW_027660916.1:0-72500 GCF_963280865.1 Gymnoscopelus braueri
GCTTTAAGTAAAAGTATCAATACTGCAATCCAATGTAGAAATACTCTGTTACAGTAAAGACATGCGCACGCGCACGCGCGCTCTCTCTCTCTCACACACACACACACACACACACACACACACACACACACACACACACACACACACACACACACACAGCAGTGCAGCATACAGTTTGGTGCTTGTTTACTGTCGGAAACTAACTAACTGGTGTCGTTTGACAGCTTGAAACGGTAACCGGAAGCCTCGCCCCAAAACACGCGCACCGCTCGCTTGTATTCTTGTATTTGTTTTTTACTGAGGATTGAGGTTAGGAATCAATCAGGGTGCATCAGGCATACTTTTACTAATGTTACGTTTATGAATAAGGTTAGGTTTAAGCATAGCCATGGTTCACATGACGCTAGTTTAACCAGTGGTGTGTTATACATAGTAGCCTATGATTTTTTTGGGGGAAAGCGTAGCTCTCCCTCCGAAAAAAAACTTAGAACACACCACTGGCACTGGGTTCATACATATAGTTTACTGAGGTGCTCTAAAAGAGCATTTACAGGTGGCTGCAATTCGGAACTGGTCCCTGTAAAAAGTCCACGCCTATCACCAGAAATCCCTGTTAATAAAGTATTCAATCGATCAATTGAATCAGGTTACAGGAATACCAGGTTGTGACCGTTCCGAGGTCACCGGATTTACCCCGGGGCGACTGTGTTTTGGGGCGAGCGTTTTGGTTTGACAGTATGCATTACAATGGTCCTCTTCTTTACATCGTTCAGGACAGGAGGAGAACGACACACCACACAAGACAAGACGGACAGACATAATGAGTTTGTTTTGATCTCAACGTAACGTGACTCTGTCTCGGTTGTCAGTCACTCAGATCGTCAAAGTCGTTGCCACTGCTGTTTGGAAATCGAACGTGGAGGAACAAACGAGCAGCTTGGAATTTTTACAACTGTCCATAAAAACGGGTGTGTGTGGGTGCCGTGCGCCCGCCCATCAGCGCTGTCGTGGTGCGGATTAAAAACCCACCCACCACGGTTGTCTGGGAGCATTTCTCTCTTCTTTTTTCTTTTTTTTTTAAAGCACTGACAGATTAGAGCCTGAGGGTTCAGAAGAAGAGGTAAGGGACATGGCCGACACTTTGAGGAGACTGGTGAATACTTCTTCCTTCAGCGTTTTACAGGACAAGGCTGAGAGCTGGTACAAAGACTACCATGTAAGTCTGTCATTGTCATTAATAAACCATCATTGACCTAAATCTGACCACACCACTTCAGGTGTACTTTTACAAGACTGTGTGATATTTGTCTCTGCAGGAGACTGACATTTTCCTTTTCAATTTTAAGGATTCGACTTCTGCAGAAATGTTTTCCCTAAATATTGTCCATTTCAGTCTCAATTTGCTTTTAAAAATGTGAATAAATGTTTTTATGCATGCAATTCTTCTGAATCATTAGACAAGTTATTCGGGAGTCATGGCATATCGCATATCAATATGCATGTGAGTAAAGCATTGCAACACCGGTATAAACAATTAAACTAATACAATCAAGTGTAACGTTTTCAGTAAAGGAATGTATGCCTGTTTTAATTACGTTGATTTCCGGACAAAGTTTGGTTGCTATGGACGCCCGTCGCTATGGTTACCGTGAGACCATTCCTCCCGTCTAGACTACTGCCTCTACTGGACAGTGGTGGTGTAGCATGAGTATTCTTTAGGCCGGTGGTAGGCTACTGAAACTTTTTCCCACTGTCAAGGACCCCAAATGATATGTATTTGGCTACGGACCCCATCTGAAAATATTGTGTGCCAGGGACACCCATAAGAGAAGGTCTCAATGCGTTGTGGAAAGCTTTCAAAATGATTCCAAATTTTTCAATATTTTTCCAAATGTTTAATAAATAGCTGAAAGTAGGGTTCAAGTATTAAAACTGTTACTGATTTTGCTGGGGACACCCTGGAACCCCTTCATAAAGGATCCTTGTGGGTCCCCAGACCCCACTTTGAAAACCACTGCTTTAGGCTACAGGTGGGGGTGGGGTGGACACACACACACACACACACACACAAAACACTGCATTTAATGACTGAAGGGAACGGAATCACAAAAGAGATGGATAGGCCTACCAGAAATAAGGCAAAAGTACAAATATCACATATTTGAAATGGCTTTGTCATCAAACAGCCCTTGATATGAAACTGATGACAAATCGTTGTTATCAAATACTAATAGTATGATGATGGAGACACACAATAAATTATGCATGCAGTGAGAAAAACTGCCTCAAAATACGTATGTGTAATAATGTAGGCTAGAATTCATTTATAACTATTCATACATTTATAGCTGTCTGAATTGAAATGTTTAATTAACATTGCATGGCAATTAACTTGACATTAACTGGCAAAACAAATGTACAGATATCTGTGAACAGACGGACACTAGCAGCAGCCCGGAGAGTCGTAACCACTTTAACCCTTGTGTCCCAATATTGAGAATGTCATGAATATAGGCTAAAATAAAATAACATTTGTTTTTTCCCCAACAACAGCAGACAACAAGCTCAGACTACAAGCTCACAACGCATTTCACCACAATGCGTTGCGATCTTGTACATCGGCTATTTTCAAACATAATTCAGAAAATGTTTGTGGTTAAACATTCTTCATTCTCTTCTCATACACATTCACCCTCTACAGGTGTTTTCCTGTGACCAGAATCTGAACAGATGTTGTGAGCTGATCGAACTCACTGCCAAGATCCAGGGCCAACTCTTCACCATTCTGAACTACACTGCTACTGAAGGTACAGGTCTGACTTACAACACTGGGTGCTTTGCAAAGCACGAGCTCCTTTATAAGCACAGTCATCATTACTTATGTGAACTCTCCTTTGTGGATCAGGTGGTCACTACGCTGGGGTGGACACCCTCAAAAGCCGCTTGCTGCCATGGCTGGGGACCTGCTTCTCCATGGCAAGCCCCTCGGTGACAAATGACACCAGTCTGAGTCTCATCCAGGTGACCTGATTTGTCTGGATTGTCTTCTCATTGGAAACCAATTTTAGTTTTGAACATGGTTCATTCCTGGAAAGAAAACTAAACATCATATCTTATGATTAATTAAAACAGCTATTATCAACCATTATTATTATTTGATGTGCATAAAACCTTACTCCCCAGATAGTCAGAATTTATCTTACCTTTATTATTCATATTAAATGATTGACTCATTCTTTGTTATGTTTTATTGTAATTAGCAGCCTATAACAACGTAAAATCAATTGTGGTTTTCACTGTCTGGCACTGGGTGATCATGCCTGCCTTGGAAAAGGGCTAAATGATCAACTGCCGAAAACGTCTGGTACCCTTGGTTTATATTGTAGCATCTCTGATGTAAAGCATATTGTACGGCTAATAGTTAATGTTGAACACTCATTTTAATTATGAAAAAGCTCACTTCAATTAGGTTCAGTCAAATTAAATCCAGCTCAATAAAATATAATAACATTCTCTTCTCTTCTCTTCTCTTCTCTTCTCTTCTCTTCTCTTCTCTTCTCTTCTCTTCTCTTCTCTTCTCTTCTCTTCTCTTCTCTTCTCTTCTCTTCTCTTCTCTTCTCTTCTCTTCTCTTCTCTTCTCTTCAGGACTCAGTGCAGAAGGACAGGAAGATCAGGGAGCTGAATCAGTCTCATGACAGTGACATACAGATGATGGAGACCCAGCTCAGCTCCACCCGTCTGCAGCTAGACTCTGTCAAAGCAGAGTGAGTCAAAATACTAATAATACATTTTATTTGGGCACACACACACACACACACACACACACACACGCACGCACGCACGCACGCACGCACGCACGCACGCACGCACGCACGCACGCACGCACGCACGCACGCACGCACGCACGCACGCACGCACGCACGCACGCACGTACACACGACACACACACACGCACGCACGCGCACGCATGCACACACAGTTAATCTAGATTCTAATGATCCACTCCACACTAAATCATGTTTTTAACAAGTTTTTGAAGCTTATCCATGAAAATCCCGGTGGGATGTGTGTGAGAGTGTGTGTGTGTGTGTATGTTCACAGGTTTCCCTTTGGAAACGACAGTCCCAAGGCAAATACAGCCGATCTACAAACCCACTCATTGTGTTTGTAGATCGGCTGTGTATAAACCAAGCTGAGTTTTCCTTCTGGGCTCAGTCAGTGGCCAATGTAACAACATATATGATTTTGTTTTCAAACACACACTGTTATTATTCTATTAATGTTTGCACAGAACACAACCTTTATTCTATCACTGCCTACATTGTAACATTATGGCAAAACTAGGTTACAATTTACATTGCAATTCATTTATAACTTAGAAATAACATTAAAAAGTATTTTTAAAATGCTGAGCATATGGCATAATTAGTCTAAGTCTGTCTCACACATCCTGGTTCATTACATAATTTGACAGCAGAGGGAGTTTATGTGAGAGCATAGTTATGGTCAGATTAATAAAAACACCAAATACATATTTGAAATGTTGTTTGTTTCAGTTTGAGGTCAGGGTTTGTTCCATTAATCTGTTGTTGTAGTTAGTTCTTTTTCATGTATTCATCAATGCCTGAAAGCTTTTTTTCTTTCTTATTTTCTTCTTTGTTCTATTGAATTATTATTTGGAACCGTTTATATTAGGGCTTTTATTGCAGAAACAAAACAGCTGTGGTTTAACAACAGGTGGTGTG
Organism: Gymnoscopelus braueri; assembly: GCF_963280865.1. Lineage (NCBI taxonomy): Eukaryota > Metazoa > Chordata > Actinopteri > Myctophiformes > Myctophidae > Gymnoscopelus > Gymnoscopelus braueri. The sequence goes on from NW_027660916.1 coordinate 4,746, forward strand.
GATAGTTTGCTGAGAACAAGGGTGTTTCAACGGTGAATAGCAATTACTGTATCTCTCCAAAGATACAAGCAATCCGTTTGAGATGTCAGTAAAAGTATTAAAACACATAAAAGGAGGAGAGATACAAGTTACAACACAAGAGGCAACACAGAAACACTGGATGTTGAGGGACACAATGCTGCAATTCTGTTAAAATCTTAACCACATGAACCCTAGTGTCCCTATTCTGGGTATGTCATAATAGGCAAACATACTAAAAACGCAGATCTACAAGCTCACATCACAATGCATTGTGATACGTTGTAAGCTTGTAGATCCGCTGTTTTTGGCGAAGGGGTTTGGTGTAGAGGGAAAAAGGAGGGGCCAAGTTCAGACGTGGAAGTAAACAGAATAGGTCACATGATTAATTTATTTTGTCCTACCAGGCTAACAGACGCTCATCTGGAACTGGATGACACAAAGAATAAGTCAGCAACCACTCTGCTGGCCACAGAAGATGAGATACTGCAACTAAGAGCAGAGTGAGAGATATACATACACAATACACACTCCCATTGACCTGCATTAAATGCACTATTTCATATGAAACGTTCTGTATGTGTGTGTGTGTGTGTGTGTGTGTGTGTGTGTGTGTGTGTGTGTGTGTGTGTGTGTGTGTGTGTGTGTGTGTGTGTGTGTGTGTGTGTGTGTGTGTGTGTGTGTGTGTGTGTGTGTGTGTGTGTGCGTGCGCGCGCATCAGCCTGCGTGCTGCACATGAGCAGGTAGAGATTTATAAGAGGAAGATGGACGCGCTGGATGACTATGAGCGTCAGATTCGCCTGCTCAGGGATGAAGTGTCTTATCTGACCTCAGAGAAGGCTTTACTGCAGCAGAGGTGAGTGCGCACACACACAGTTTGGTTTATTGTTTTTAGGGCCGCAACAGCACATCGCAACGCGATGCATTGTGAGCTTGTAGATCGCCTATTTTCGCTGTTGTTGAGCAATACTGTTGTACACTGAAGTATAAAATAGGGCTTAAGTAGTTAAAGGAGTAGTTCACCCCAAAAAAATCATATTTTCTATCAATTACACCCCTTGAAGCCTTGAATTCATGGAGATGTTTTTGTTTTTGCTGCATTCCTGAGACAATAACTACTGAGTCTCCTATTGACCGATGACCTGGTCATCAAATTATTGGCTCAGGAATGTGACAAAAAATAAATCTATAAGAAGATAATCAATAGTGCAGCCCGAATTGTTTTCTTCCAGGCTGGTGAGGAGTCGCTCTCCCAGCCCCTTGCCCATGAGACGCAGTCGTCCCTCCAGTCCCATGAGGGGCGAGTCCCCCACCAGGGCCCAGCTCACCAACTCGTCCCGACACGCCCGCCTGGTGTCGCGCTTCAGCGACCTGTACGCAGTGGAGCGCCTGGAGGCCCAGAGCATGCTGAGACGCTACATTGATGACCTGCAGATGGTCCAGAGAATCATTTTCATCGCTGTCATGGTGAGAAACATTTGGGAACGCTCTACAGTGTCAGTGTAGAGATGCTGTTCACCAGAAGGCCACACTATGTGTTAAGTTAGCTCCAAAAGTGAAAAGAAAAATAGCCCTGGGGTGTATTGGGTTACTGGTTCTCAAAGTGGGGTCCAGGGACTCTCCAGGAGTCTGCGAGGGCATTAGAGGGGATCCTAAATGATTGATTGTTGGGAACCAAATGAACCCTTACAGGTCTGTTACTGGGAGTGTATAAATGGAACCAAATGGCCCCTTACGGGTCCATTTGGTTCCATTTGTACACTCTCAGTGTTATGGGGGTCCGTGGCCTAATGCATACCAAACTGGCTGCCCTTGAAAACCACTAACCTAGACTACTGCAAGTTTTTTAGAGTTCAGAAGCATGAATGCTGCAGTATTTGCACTGGGGCATGGCTTACATAATTTTTCACTGTCAGTACAAATAGCATACACACAGTTCAGAACCATTTATCTCGCTGGCCAAATAAAAAACCAGCAGAAGGTGAGTATCTGATGCTAGCTTAACCTCTTCTTGTTTGCGTTTCACAGGAATCCTTCCAGGTCGGCAAGCTAGCTTACCGTCAGTTCAAGCTGCGTGTGAGGAAGACGTTGTCACCTTCTCACCTGGGTCCTGAGAGCCTGGAGGAAGCAGCGGTGGACTACATTGTCCGAAACCTGGACCTCTATGACGTTCAGTCCAGCGTCAACGTAGGGAACTTTTCTTTTTAGCCATGTCTGCTGCATGACATCACAAATACAAAGAGTTATTGGCTGTTGCAACGTGCAACAGCTATTGACAACTTTAACCCTACACTGTAGGGTTTAAGAAGTTGTTAATGCTTAATAATGTGATGATGTACGTCATACTTCTGAGTCATACTTTGTTGACCCCGGTCAATGAAGTATATAGGAACTGCAGTATATACTTAGTTAATCAGAGTCCCCCAGGAGTCTATACTACACCAAAACTCTTAAGCGAGAATAGTCAATGTACAATGGAGAAGGAAGGGAAGTCTTCACACTGTTTCTCGCAGCGGAAAATATATTGGAAAATCAAAAAACAAGCTTACAACACTGAGCTTGTACATTGGCTATTTTCGCGGAATGTTCACCTATTATGAAGCGGCCAGAATAGGGATGCGAGGTTCATGTGGTTAAGCAGTTAGTTAATGGTATCTAGGCCGGTTTTGGGGTCATAGGATTGTCTTTGATGGCGCATTTGCAATGTCCTTTGCACAGGATGTGATCAACGCCATGAACGTGAACCCGCGCATCTCCTTCCCTCCGGAGGTGGACTTCGTCCTCATCAGCACTCTGATCAGAGAGACCTGCCGGGTGGCGTTCGGCATGCAGACACTGGAGCCACCTCTGGACCTGGCCTTCGCCAGTGATGGAGAACTGTACAGTGACAGCAAGTCAGTGACTGTGTGATATGTTCTGAACGCACATGCACAAATTGATTAGGGCCAGCTGGACCACCACCAAACATTCAGCACCACAGTGGGACGATATTGACACAAATCAAATATCCTGATCTATTTGACCAAATACCCCGATATGAATAACCTGACCATATTTTGGAGATGACTGGTGGTCCTTTCAGAAGACATTTACACTCAAGAAAACTTTGAGAAATGATCATTAGTAATGTGAAAGTGATGATCACTCAGCTAGAACTGTCTAATAGGTTCAGCAAATCAAATCACTTTATTGTAATAATACAACCTTTAAAACCACTGATGTATGTCACTCCTGTATGTAACAGTCAATAGTAATGTTTTGGTCTAAAAAAACATGTTTTCTTTAGCTGTTCATTTACTGTCCCCACCACTAGATGTCAGCCTCAACACATGTACAGTATTGCATTCTCTCACACATTATGAAGATTACATCCTCTCCTCTCCTCTCCTCTCCTCTCCTCTCCTCTCCTCTCCTCTCCTCTCCTCTCCTCTCCTCTCCTCTCCTCTCCTCTCCTCTCCTCTCCTCTCCTCTCCTCTCCTCTCCTCTCCTCTTCATCCTGTATTTGTTCCGTGTTCCAGGTATCGGCGTAGCTACGATTCAGAGTTCTCCGCCCCTCTTGTGGCGCACCACGTGTGGCCTGCCCTCATGGAAGAGGATGGGGTGATCGTGAAGGGAGAGGCTTTGACCCGAAGAGGCGCTCTGGTACACACACAAATGCTGTTATTACGGCTGTCCACTCATAATGATTTATTATTAATAATAATAATAATAATTGATCAATTGATCAGTTTTGTCTCAGTCGACCAAGACTTGATAATTAGTTGATTAGACTTTCTTATGCTTTTTTTCCATGCTGAATGAATTTGTTCTTGAAGAATTATGAGCACATGTATCAAGTAAACTCTAAAAATATCTCTTTAATTCTACCAGTCTGTACGTCAATTATAGCCAGTAGCCATGTTCAGTTCTCAACCTCACCAACCTGAAAAGGCTGGTCTCTGCATGACAGACACACAAGAGAGTGATTAAATCAACTATCGATTAATCAACAAGTTCCTATATTAGTCGGCTAACAATTTCTTTAGTCGAAGTTAGCCCTAGTCATTATTGAGACTATTCTGCATGTCTGTAGTAGCTGTGTTAATTTAACCACATGAACCCTACCATCCTTATTCTGGGCATGTCATAATAGGCAAATGTTCAGTAAAAGGATGATATGTGTGTTCTTCCAGTGGAGCAGCAGAAGTCGGAGCAGGAGTGCCAGCCCTGTGCGTTCTCGCTCTGTCAGCCCCACTCGCCATCTGGTACGTTTCCATAACTGTTCTTGGTGTGAACCCTGCTCATATTTACAGTAACACTCATGTAATGTAGATTTAAGATCATATGCCTCTTTCAAACTACATGCAACCACACCCACTGGTCTATAGGGTAAGTATAGTGCAAACCCGACTTGTTTTTCATCCAAATTCTGTATTCTTTAATGATAAAAAATTTGGACTAAATAACCCTCTCTCTCTCTTTCAATGCTCTCCTGTCTTGCTTGGATGTTTCCAGGTATTTAGCAGCCCCAAAAGATCTTCACCTGGCCGTCTCTCAGCCAGCTGGTTGTAAACAACAAGCTGTTCAACCGGGGCACAGAAAGACAACAGCCTACATACTCATCTATTTCTCATTGACTTACAGCTTTAATCTGCTGGATCCTTGTAATTTTGTTGTCTGTTGGTCGTTACTTGAAGTGAAGGAGTTTGTAGCAAGGTCCCATTGACAGAGTTTACATTATCAGACGGAGGGTTTTGGTGGTTCATGGCAGTAGCCAGGTGTTAATACATTGTTTGTTAGACAAGGTTACTTTTGGGAATGTAGCTGTCTGGCAGCTAACTAAACACTTAAACAGTTCTTTTACTGTAGTTTACTGTATTTAGATTTAATTCTGGAGTTTTTGGGACTCCTTAAAACCAGGTGTTTCACCCCGGGGCCTGCCTCTTACATCCTGCTGCGTCAGAGTGTTGTTTGACTGACTCAAGGTCTGACTGCTCGCATTTGATTGGCTTGTCAAGCTGAGCTTGCTATGTTGAAGGTCAAAATATGTTTCATATCAATATGCAAGAACTATTTGCAATCTCAACCTAGATTATAACTGATTATTGCAGCCCTATTGATTAGCATCTTGGACGGTGTGGTTGTCAACCGTGTGAGGCCATTGGTTGCTCATGCATTTGTTATCAAACATTCTTTATTTCAGTAAATTCAAACGTCCAGACATTAAAGTTAGCATGCTAGCTATACATATGTAAAGAGCACGCCTGCCTTGTTACTCAGAAGCGTGCACTGCTACGTCCTGCTAAACCACAGCCATCGGGGTGAAACACCTTTATTTTATTGAGTGTGTTTTTTGTGTTAGTGATAGTTGCACAATATTTCCCTAATTGAAGAAATATCAATTGAGGGGAAAAAAAATCACACCTGCACAGTAGCACTTTCTTAGTCAAGATTCACTGTAGCTGGTTATTGCAGCTATTTGCAGCTAATCGATTCCATCTAGTTCTTTCTCTGTGACACATCACATGTTGAGCAGATATCTGTGTCAGGTTGAAATAAAACGGAACAGTGCTAATGAGTGATAAACTCCACCAATACTTGACTTATACTGATATTGATCAAAGCAGCTCTTCGTGGGATCCGTTACTACACTGTGTGTTTTTATTGAGTTTTTGGTGCTGTGGTTATGTATTTTGAGAATCAAATGATACAAAGTTCTCAAAAATATAAAATGATATTGCTAAAACAAGGACGTTCATTATCGTTTTTCCAAAGAATTGTGGCGATAAATAACATCAATATCTACTGTTTTGCAGAATGGGTGCTATCAATGTTATCCCAAGTTGGTCATATTTGTGTCATTTTAAATATTTTTGTTCCTAATGACATACTGTGCAGTATAACGTCTATGCCCGTAATTTAGGGATGACTTCATACTCAATTTAGTGAAGATAGTTCTGTATGTTGATCTGAACTGTATTTTGTGGTATTGAGTGCTCAACATATATTTCTGACTGTGCCTTATATAACTTTTTTTAAGAATAAAAGATTGGACACGTTCCAGTTCTTGCATTGACATATTTAGCATATTCCTAAACACATTCTGTTTCTCTATTGTGACCAACACTGCATAGCATGTTTGGGTCCTGAATTAAGCTATGGTTGAGACCAAAAGATCATAACCATAAATAAAATCCCAGTATCACAGAAGGATCCTCATGCGGTTGTTAACAAAGCCTCAAACTGTAACATCGTTATCTAATCATGGCTTAGGAGTTTAGCCAATGGGCAGATTTGAATTTATAATATATTATTTAGATTCTTTGCTCTCTGTTGAGTACATTATTTCTGAAGATTGAATGCAAGGCCAAATTCCCTTTCAAATTAAATTTCCTAACAAACACAGCATGACCCTTATGTGGTGGACCTGAGATGTCTGTCAGAAAAGGAGGTGTCAGTCAGCTGGGAGAGTTGTGTGCTATTGGACTGGTTGAAGTTTGTTCTATCGCACAGTTTGGCCCTGTGTTAAACAGTAGATGGCACTGTTGGTCCATCGCACAGCTGGACCTGAAAGGTTCCAAGCTGCTCTGCTATTGAGGGTTCTGACCTAAGTGACCTTGGAATGTTTGGGATTGTTTTTGGTACCTCAATGTCACTGATAGTACATACATTTCTTCTGGGTCACAAAGTGAAGGGCAAATTGCGGAAAATGCTGACACTAGGGCTGTAGTCGAGACCACCTAAAGCGAGTCCAAGTCAGTACCAAGTCCGAGGGGGGGCGAGTCCGAGTCAAGACCGAGTCCGAGAGGCCAGGGAGGGGGTCGAGTCCGAGTCAAGACCGAGTCCGACGGGAGGCGAGACCGAGTCGAGGCCGAGACCGACCGGAGGCGAGACCGAGTCGAGACCGAGACCAGAATTTTTTTTTTTTTATAGAAAATGTTCAAATCATCCTCATGGTGGCGCTATGACAGGCCACAGGAAACTTTGCACACTCCCTAGAGGCCAAGGAAAAACCCTTGCCCTGCATTTTTCACATCTGCCTGTTAGAGCGCCACCAGGAGGCTGACTTTTGTAAAACTAATTTGTTGCTATTAGTCCTTCAGATTCTATCCAAAAATCACGCAAATCAGTACACAGTATCTCTATAGTCATGTGATCAAGACGGATGTGTCCGATATTTCATATTGCATCCTAATTTGCTAACATTAGCTTCCAAAGTTTGCAGGATAGATCAGTTTGGAACAAAATGCCTCAAATCATGAACGCAGCATGCGATTTCCGTGAAATTTTCCACACACATTCCCACTAGAGAGGAAGAAATGCCGCCCTTTTCACATTGGCCTGTTATAGTGCCACCAGGAAGCAACAATAACCTACCTGACCTGGCGGAGACCTGTGCTCCGAGGAACTTTTTCTAGTTTTGTTTTGTTTTTATTTTGACATTTAAAACATTCTTTGCATCTTTTAATGAATGGCAGAGCAATTAGCTATTTAGATATTTTTACTGAATTAATTACATCTCAATGGTAAACCTAGACCAAACAACAATGACCAAATTGACCAATGAGCCATTATCATCATTACACATTAATGTTCCTTACAGACAGAACAATGAAAACTACTCCCCTTTAATGACAAGGAGCCATCATTACATAGCACATCGATATGTGCTACTTTAATGACTGAATTACATGTGAATGGTAAAGTTATTGACCAACCAAGTCTCACACAATGAATCAGTGTTTCAAACACTGGTGAGACATTCGATTTAAACGCACTGTCATTCAATATGCGTTTGCATCTTCAGTTTTAAAATATGTAAACGTCATAATAACAGGCTACAGTAGTTATATATATATATTTTTTTTTAAAGCAGATCTACAAGCTCACAATGCGTCCCATGATGCATTGTGACCAGGCCTGGAATTTCATCATTTTAGGCCAGGGGCAAGGCCACTTGGCCTTTTGTCATTTTCTAGGGCACAAAGGCCAAATGCCAGGGCATTTTTTTTTAAGTCCACGGACATAATGAATTTAATTTGAAGGTTAAGGATGATTTTATTTTAATATAGTACAAGAATAGTATAACTATCTGTGTAATATAACCCATATTGGCAAATGACCAATATTTGTACTAAGTTATATTGGTCTCAATATTTGTCACATTCAGCCCTGGACTTCACTGACTGAAGTAGGGGTCATATGAATCACATTAGATTCACAGATTTTATGTATTTTCCCCACAAATTATTTTCATTCAAATTAAATGTGATTGAACTTGCACTAACAATGACTTTAGTTGATTTTGCACTATTTAAAATATAATATTTCTTAATTATTAATAATTGAAGCTTGTAGATTGGCTATTTTCACCAGTTTTTAAATAATAATAAAAAAAAGGAACATACAAGGTTTCCACCCAACAGCGACGGTACTGTATCAGTACATGAGTCAGTTTTAGCATATTTCATTCTAATTGGCTACGATGACTGCCTATGAATTTCATGGCCTGGGTAGGTAAACCTGGCCTGGCGGAGATATGCCCTGTTGCGCACAGCAGAACAACAGGTGAAGGCAATGAACTTAAACAAGGACTGTCACATAGCTGAAATAAACTTTCCATTTAGATCATTGTTGACAAACAAACAGAACATCAGAATCAGTTTTATTGTCACATCACAGGTTTACAAAGTAAAAAAGTGGGTGAAATTCATTTTAGTGCAGCTTAATAAAAAACAACACCACAGCAGCCGTAACAGTGGACTGGCACGAAATGATGACATGATACAAGGCGGCAACTTCGTTGCCTCTCAATGAAACATGAACAACAAACATAACCATATACCACAATGGCGCTAATAGACAACATGGATGTTGTTTGCAAAAGGATTATTTATTTCTTGTCCATTTGTTTGTGAGGTGAGATCACAGCTTCTCTCTACTTTTGTGTGATATTGATAGCCTATAACTTTGAATTTGTTTGCAGTTCATTTCTATTGCTTACTGGATATTAAGACTAATAATTTTGGGATTTCGCTGTATTTTGTCAAATGTATTAATCTATATTTTTCTGTTGATCAAGCCTCGGGTTTTGTGATTAGATGCGCACACGCGCTGTCAGCCACTGGCAATCAATAATGTGCGCAAGGAAACCTTACTGAAAGCCGTCTCTAATCATCTTTAGAGAATCTCGTTTATTAAAACAACCACAGGCTACACAGTGAACACACAATAAATAAATAAATAAACACCTGGAAAGCTTGCGCTGTTAGTGGAAATAATTTAAAAATAAAATAAACTAGAGGGACATGGCAGAGTGTGTTCTGCTGCTGCTGCTGCGCTGTCAACCACGAGATGATGCGCTCCAAGACAGCTGTCCATAAGCGCCAGACAGCTCTCTTAGAATGTTAATGTGAATAGGCTCCTCATAATATGGGTATAATAAAATAATTTTTTGCATTGTAGTGACTTGGTCTTGGACTCGAGTGGACTCGGTGGGGGCAGAGTCCCGAGTCCCTTAGTCCGAGTCCGAGTCAAGACCGAGTGAAATTATGGGCGAGACCGAGACAAGACCGAGTCAAATTATGGGCGAGACCGAGACAAGACCGAGTAAATCAAAAAGCGGTCTCGAGACCGGTCTCGAGACCGAGACCGGTCTCGAGTACTACAGCCCTAGCTGACACTGAAGGCAACACACTTGAGCTTTTAAAATGTATTCTGTCATAACAAAGACATCATATTGATAACATCAGTTACCTTCTTATTGAAGCCTGGTGCGTCTCAAAACATACCTTAAACACCTCGAAATCACATAAAACATACAAAAATATTAGATTTATAATTCAGGTCCATTGTGCCGTGCCATTATCAATAATGTAGGTCCATTGTGCCATAGTCAATAAGTAAGTCACATATTAAGTATGCATGGCTAGGGTGGAGATTAGGCTGATAGGTTTCCTATTATTATGGAGTTGTTGTTTTGTAACCACTTACTGCAAACCATTTATACTTTGTTATCAGGGGTCCCCCAGGGGTCTGTACTTGGCCCACTAAATGTTTTCCTTCGACATCAAATCTCTTCTGTGAAAATAGCTGATCTACAAGCTCACAATGTGTTGTTGACACTTTGTGAGCTTGAAGATAAGCTCTTTTCAACAAATGCTGGGGTATTTTCGCCGTAAGTTCACCTATGATGACATGCCCAGTCCCAGAGTGACACTTGGTATCATGTGGTCAGTTATTGTCCCCAGTAGACGCCAAGTTTCCCTCCCGTTTCCTCTTAAAGTGCAGTAGTTTCTTGGCTGTGGTTCCACTCCCAAGGACCACAACTAACCACAGCTCACCTGAGTAAACATCCAACCAGCAGGGCCACAACAGGCCCAGTCCCATTTATATCATAGTTTTAGACCAAGATCTGGTCCCGGGACCTTCCTGAACCATTGGGGACCAGATGGGACACTCCTGGTGTGGGAATGTGGTGACAAAGGCATGGTGGAAGTTCCCATGACATGGACTTCTCAGCATTCAGCTTCCTTTAAAAAAAAAAAGCATATTTCACAAATATACAGTATCTCCTTGACCCTTGTATCTCCTTGACCCTTGCATCTACTGGTTTGCAAATGTAAGGGGCTAACCAAGATTGTTTTAGGCTTTATAGGGATATGATCCAAATATATATTTGTTCCAGCTTAGGAAGGATGTTTACGCTGTTATAACATTGTTCTCTGAAACCATTAGCTGCTATTATAGGACAGCAGTCAGTCCTGGTTTCCATTCACGTATTTATTCAATGATGTGTTTTATTTGGAGTTCGGACACCAATTAACAGTGTTTGCCAAGATCGTCTGATGTGTGATTCCAGACCCAGCACAACAAAGCCTCCATCTAATCTCAAATCTGTATCTATCTTCACTCTATCAACAGGGAAAACCACACGAATAATTATAATCACTGTAATAGACGAAAGAGACTTTCATCAACAAAACACAAAGAAGCTCTACTCTTCTAATCAACATATCCAGGATATCATATAATGAGCTAATGGATGCCATCTCATCTACAAACAAACAGTGAGTTAGCCCATGTGTTCATTAATCATGCAGTCATCCAGAGGCCCTGGCTGGAGGTTGTGAGGCGTGTTTCTGCTCTGTCAAGCGGATTCTTCACTTGGGGCATTCGAGAGGGCTCAGGGGGCAACAGTGTCATTAGTTGGCCTGGTGAGGAGAACTGGGAATGAGATGGTGCTACTTATTGGCTGAGAACGCAACCTAACCGCAGGGATGGTTACCAGCCACTGGTGTTTCCTTCAAGGATCAAGCGACACTCATCCATTTCCAAACATGTACATCATCATGCACACACTCACACATAAACAAATGCATGCCCTTTTTTAATGAGTTTTCTAGCAGTATGTAAGAGGTTCTACTCATCTTTGTGTGTGTGTGTGTGTGTGTGTGTGTGTGTGTGTGTGTGTGTGTGTGTGTGTGTGTGTGTGTGTGTGTGTGTGTGTGTGTGTGTGTGTGTGTGTGTGTGTGTGTGTGTGTGTGTGTGTGTGTGTGTGTGTGTGTGTGTGTGTGTGTGTGTGTGTGTGTGTGTGTGTCTGTGTGTGTGTGTGTGTGTGTGTGTGTGTCCTGCCTGGAGCTAATCTCGCAAACTGCTGGACGATCAGCACCAAATGTCTTGTGCACACTGCCAGTAGGCCAACTTAAGACCTCTACATATTTCATTTTTCAAATTTAACAAAAAGTTTATAATGGAAGTCAAAGGGGCTCTATTCGGGCTGGCAACTAAGTGATTTTCCCTACTATTGCTCTGAACGGCCTGTTGGAGCACGTGTCAGGTTCTTGATCCGACCGGAGCTTTTTTAAGGTGTGAAAGGCACCGGAGTGTTGCGCCGAATCGATAGGTCACCACAATCGGGCCGAATGTGGTGACCTATGGATTTCTGTTCCGCTTGGCTGCAGCCATGTTCCAGCAGACGAGGTTTCCAGCAGACAAGGTCACGTGCTGTAAATCGGCCAATCATCAAAAGGTCGCTCAAACGTCACTTTTCCTTCCCGTCTATTTATCAGCCTTCGGCTGTTTCACAGCCTGTGGCAAAAACCTGTGTAAGTTCAGCACTCACACACACCAACAGCTTTAAAGCCTGATTTATACTTACGTACGTACGACAGTCACATGCTGATATTTTATTCGGCGAGCGACACTGTAGTACGAGTATATATCTGCATAAAACTGAAAACCGTGGCTGTGTGTTTGCTGTCGTAAAGTTGTGTTTGGGAACAGGCCAACAGGGGGCAGGGGTAAAGCTGAGTTCAGGTTAAACCCTGTGGGGCAGAAAGGGACTATCAACGTATAAAGCAAACCGAGAGGGAACTGTCTCAGCCCCCAGGTTATACCCTCACATGTGACAAAGCCATCGGAGCCTGCAGACTTTAGCCTGCGTTAAATCCATCAAGGTATTCCTCAGATCTGTTTTTTATGGGCTCCTCAAATCACAGTCTGAAAAGACCTGCTGACTTTAAAGGCTCCATATTTCTCACAAAGAGAACCGGCGGGACACAGACCATGTGTCCAAGCATTCATTACACTGTTCATCCCACATGCAAACATGAATAATCATGTGTGCCTATGTACATATGGGCCTGTTATACATGAATGTGTTAGCACACATGCATGCATTATGCAGGCATACATGCATGCATGCACACACACATACGCAGTGGTGGAAAAAGGTTTTTTGTTTTACTTAAGTAAAAGTATCAATACTGCAATGTACAAAAGTATTGGTATCAAAATGTACATAAAGTACAAAAATAGAAAGTACTAGTTATGTTATGCAGAATGTCTCAAGTTTTCAAATGAATACAATGTATACAAATCTTAGTATAAACTTAAAATAGTAGATCTACAAGCTCACAATGCGTCACAACACATTGTGAGCTTGTAGATCGGCTATTTTCAAATGGCCAAAATGTATATAGGGCTGAAGTGGTTACTGTATGTTTTGTAATAAAAATCTACAAAGTAACTATACTAAAGTTTTCAAATAATTGTAGTGGAGTAAAAGTACAATATTTGACTCTGAGATGTAGTTTAGTAGAAGGGTGTGGTACTCCAGTAAAGTAAAAAAAAAAACTCAAAATTGCACTTAAGTGCAGTACTTGAGTAAATGTACTTACACCACTGCACACACAGAAACATATTTTGCTCTCCCTGGCACACACACCACATAGAGAGACAAAGAGAGATCCTTCCATCAAGTCAATGTTCCATAGCTGGATAGAGACGTACTCTGGTAGCAAACGGTGAAACAACAGTTTCCTGTATAAAGGTGACAACAACTCAGCAGCTGCTAACGATTGAGATATTAATCCATGACCTGACTTCACTTGGAAAGCCTCTATTGTAGTTGGCGCTTTTTCCCCCATATGGACTCAAGCTTGATTTATTTATCATACTAGTTGCATACCGGATATAGCCTATATATCTACAAGCCCTACAACGGCTCATGCTGATGTGCTGTGAGCTTGTAGATCTGCTATTTTCCAGCTGGGACTGGAGATCCTTCAGAGCCCCTTTGATTGGGCCAGCGAGGCCTTTGTTTCAGTATCGGGGACATGCTTCCACGCCGCCGGACTGTGTGATGTTTTCTCTCAAACGCTTGGAGAACTTCTTGGACACGCTCAGCTCCGACTGGCCTTGAGTTTCTTTGGCTTCAGCCAGAGGCCAACTGCCGCCCCCACACTACGAGAGCAGGGGAACGGGGTAATGGGGCTGTATATCACCACACATGATGACACAGTTACAGTTGAGCGGAAGAAACTGTGCGTAAATCAAAGAAAATATGATAACGGACAGTGGGAAGGAGGGAGGGAGGGATGCACTGGGATGAGAGATACGAAAGCGCAAGAGAGGAGTTACAGCAGAATAGCCTAGCTTGTTCTTTTGCAAGCAACCAGGAAGAATGATTCGTGTATTTGTGGGGTTAGACCCATTTATCAATTCATCACTTCCGTCCATCTTGCTGCCCAGGAAAAGCATGGGTTGTTCGGCACTGTGGTGATGACTGGTGATGCCAAACGAACAAGGGAAGAGGTGTGGCTGGTTAGGATGCTCCGTTCTATTCCCGATGGAGCTACTCTATCTTGGGGTGGGGTAGGACGGACGGACGGACGGACGGACGGACGGACGGACGGACGGACGGACGGACGGACGGACGGACGGACACAGTTGCTGGTTTTCAGCTCCCTTCGTCTCCAAGAGAGGCAGGCTTTTCTGTGGCCCTCTGAAGGGCAGTTAAACACATCTGGAACGGAGCAGGATGCACAGTTACTGCCGCACAGGAGGCAACAGTTTATGACAGGAGGGACCACGCAGAGAGGAGGAGAGGAGGAGAGCGGGAGAGAGACAGAAAACACCAGACCATGACTTCACTCAGAATATCACAAAACAAGAATACATCACATTGACAACCCCACCCTCTCCATCCGCCATGGTGCTATGCCCAAGGGCCCTCCCTTAAGTTGGCACTGCTGAGCTTGTGAGGTCATAGCGGGGGCGGGGCCCTGGTGGCCTGCCTGCAGAGGGCCCCGATGGGCCCCGATGGTCCCCACGGAGGAAAGTCCAAATAGGCGTAACAGCACATCACCTCGATTCCAGCAAGGGTCAGAGAGCGGAGTGTCTCCGCTCTGCCAGAGATACAGCGTGGCTAAACACTTCCTTCCTCCCTTGCTCTCTGATGCACATCACATCTCACGGATTAATCTCTTGGCCACACCGGTTCCCAATACACCGATTTGTGGAGGTCATTTCCCCGCTTGTTCTCACATCGATTGCACATCTGGATTCTCACAGGCCAAAGGCCAGTTAGGTGTTTTTAGAGGGTCAAATGATTTGACCTGACCTTTCCTCTGTGTGAAGGTTGTTACTTGCAGAGATCAGTGTATGCTGTTTTTTTGTCACCTTCAACCTGGCATCCCTATTTTGTCGTAATGAGCTGAAATGTTCACAAAAGAAAAAAGAAACAAAAATAGCCAACCTAAAAGCTCACAACGCGGCACATGGCCACGCGTTATGAGCTTGTAGATCGGCAATTTTCGCAGTACGACACCAACATACAACAAAGTATAAAAGCGCACTTGAATGGTAAAGAAACGTCAGATTCCGTGCTGCAGTATGTCATCAGCAGTTTCAACACATCACTGGTTAGTAGCATCTGGGCACACCGGTCATATATGTCAGTTGCTATGAATGTGAAATAATCGGTGTGGCACAGCATACAGAGAGCTTTGTGAACAGTAATATTTTCATAATGAAATCAGCGTAGCCAGTTCCCAGCGAGCTGTCTGGACCCGTTGCTCGTTTGCATAAACACGTTCTGGTCAGTGATCCTAAAATCACATCGACGCTCAAGGGGGGCCCCAGGGTGTGGGGAATTGGTTCTCGTTGTTCGTGAAACCCTTTTTAACACATCGTTAAGGCCTCCGAGGCTGTCACGACCACTTCTCTTTCCAGAGGGATGGGGGTTCAGCCGAGTGGAAGGGGTTTTGAACCATTTCCCTGTGGCAAAGGATCGGTGCTGACATATCGCTGGAAGAAAACAACTAGAGTTGCTATCCGAGACTTATTTGAATAAATAAATAGATTTTTGTTGTGTCCATATGGTTTAGTTATTTAAAAGGGACGCATTTTGAAAATAAACATACAAGTTACTCTTTTCTAGTGTAAAAGTTCTGGTTTCATTCGATATTGATAAAATATTTGGAGAAATTATGTCACAAATGTCAATTGGTGTAACCGTTTTTTCAGCCGTTCAAGGGCGACTGGACCCTGGAATGTTCTATAATATATATATATAAAAAAACATCTGGGGTGATTTGTTTAATGAGAATAGCGGCCATCCATTACATTACAGTGCAGGGCTGGCAGGGTAATGTGCATATGTGCCGTTTATGCAGGTGTGAGTTTGGCCGGGGTTACAGCCCCGCAGGGACTTGTTACACTTAGCATGATTCGATACTCTCACGGAAACAGGCGATCAAACCTGGCGCCAGCCCCGCGTCCGACCGGCCCCAGTCAGTGCTAAACACCCCCCACCCAGAGAATATATATAGACAGAATGAAAAAAGACAGAAGAGATATAGAGAACGTGAAAAGGAGGGTTGGGGTGAGAGGGAGCAGATTTATAGAGAGAAAGCTCAATAAGGGGGGGTCTAAATGTTTGCCATTGGCTGCCTTTGTGGTTCTGAAAATTGTAACAGTGGTTTCACAAGGGGCTAAGGGGGGGCATGTGTAATAGCCCATGTCATACTGAATAAATACAAACTCTTTCAAAACCTGACCTCCTGGGTCTTTCTGGTTTTATCGAACAGCTGCTAAATCTGTTATACTGACTCAGACATAGTAACCTACTACCAGTATCTCTGTCTGTCTGTCTGTCTGCCTGCCTGGTGCCTATGTCTCTCACACATTTTCCCTGCCTCTCTCACACAAACACATGAGGAGACACATTTTACGTCAATGGTTAAATGAAAAATAAATCCCGATAACTCTGTCACTATGAAGACCATGTTTCCGTTTGACATGCAACTTCTGCATTATTTTGAGTGATAAAAAAGCGAATCTTGCCAGGCAGTATGTGGGTGTTTGTGTTTGATTCCACATGATGGGCCCTAAGAGAGTGTGGTGGGACATTCATTGCCTGTACATTACATTACTCAATAAGCCACTAGATGGCACTCTAACCCAATATTGTCATCCTAAAAGAGGTGTGTGTGTGTGTGTGTGTGTGCACGTGTGCGCGCGCGTGCGTGCGTGCGTGTGTGCATGTGTGTGTGTGTGTGTGTGTGTGTGTGTGTGTGTGGCTAATCTTACAAACCACTGGGCAGATCAGTGCCAAATTTCTTGTGCACACTGCCAGTAGACCAAGGAAGTAACTCCCCCAAATGTTTTCACATAGTGGGAATCTGTTTTTTGTATGAATATTTTTCACATTTTGTGAATTCATAATCTCAGATCCACCGTCCCTGCGATCAGTCTTGCCCAAATACGGAGCCATATATTTGGACATCAATATGATATATTGATGACATCACTATGACAGCATATCGATGACGTCAGAGGTTCTCTGGCAGTCCACTGAGTGCACTTTCTATAGTTTTTCTTTGTGACATTTGACTCTTTCAAAATGTAAAACTGTGTAATGTAACTCCACTAAGCATGAACTCTTGCAGACTCCTGTTTTGTGTACACAAGTACACAGAACCTACAGTTACAGTGATGAGAGTAATGTAATGAGTTACCCCCTCACCCCTGGTGTACCTCTCAAATGAACTTGAACTTGATTTTGGCGATACCGTGACTGGAGAATTCAAGCTCATATCCTTTGCTTTATGCATGTGTCTGCCTGGGGGCCTTCTGGGGGCCCTTGGGTGCCTCTGGGGGCCCTGGAGTCAACGCACAACTGTCTAGGGAACGTCTCTAGGACGAATGTCCTGCCTGTCAGCCTCACCTCTTGCCCTTCAGTCTGTCCCCAGTAGGGACAGGAAGATAAATATTTCTTCTGGGATGGAGGGATAAAACTTGAGGGAGGTGGAGGGGAGGGAGGCTTCCACTGACCCAGTCAGATGTCATGGTCACTGGTCACGACTCCGACCATCAATAACTGCTCCCTGACCGGGGAGCTGGCCTCATGGTCTTGAAGGGTAGGGGGCAACCGGAGTCGGAGGCGAGGAGAGGAGGGTACCATCTATTAGGCAGAGATTTAGAGGGTTTTCATCCTTCTTCCTCTGGGTGAGGAAGGAGGGAGCTAGGGAGTGTTCAAACAGTGACCCGAAAGAGGAACCATATTGAGTTTGGCACCAAACATATGTCCCTTAAGAAAGTAAGTAAGTAAGAAAGCTGAAATAAAAAAGATATGTATATACATAACAGCATCAGAACCAATGCAAAGACTTTAGGGCAGTCCATATTTGGATGGTATCAGGTTTGGTTTTCAAAGCAGTGCAGCATAGGTTTGTCAGCGGCTGTTCTTGCCGCTGTTCTAGCCCATATACACAGTACACTGAATTTAGATTTACCCAGACGTATCAGCAGGCAGGAGATTTCCGATCATCTGGCAAGTGAGACTACGAGAGACAGAGACAGACAGTGGGAAAGCTGAGAGGGAGACAGTGTAGGGGAGACAGACAGTAGGAGAGCTGAGAGGGAGACAGTGTAGGGGAGACAGACAGTAGGAGAGCTGAGAGGGAGACAGTGTAGGGGAGACAGACAGTAGGAGAGCTGAGAGGGAGACAATGTAGGGGAGACAGACAGTAGGAAGGCTGAGAGGGAGACAGTGTATGGGAGACAGACAGTAGAAGAGCTGAGAGGGAGACAATGTAGGGGAGACAGACAGTAGGAAAGCTGAGAGGGAGACAGTGTAGGGGAGACAGACGGTAGGAAAGCTGAGAGGGAGACACCCACAGTGTAGTGGAGACACAGGAGAGAAGGTCCTGGTAGCATGTGTCAATAGTGGTACACAAGAAAGAAGAACGTTAGATTGCAACACACTGATCAACTTTCATCTAAAATGAAGCCTGACGTTATAAGAGAATGTGGGGCATTTTGACAGACACAGTCCTGGCTGTTATAGCTGCAGGCCTAATGTAGTGATGTTTGTAT
The DNA here is from genome assembly GCF_963280865.1 of Gymnoscopelus braueri. NCBI lineage: Eukaryota > Metazoa > Chordata > Actinopteri > Myctophiformes > Myctophidae > Gymnoscopelus > Gymnoscopelus braueri. Next base: position 23,406 of record NW_027660916.1, read on the forward strand.
TGTATGCGTCTACAAGATGAATGGACTCTACTTTCCCAGCTGCGAAATACCGTATGTTTGCAGATATGTGACAGCATGGGCCTGTTTTTGTACTTCTGGGGAGTTCTGCTTATTTGTTCAAATATAGTGTGTGTGTGTGTGTGTGTGTGTGTGTGTGTGTGTGTGTGTGTGTGTGTGTGTGTGTGTGTGTGTGTGTGTGTGCGCGCGTGTCTGTGTGTCTGTCTGTCTGTGCGTGCGTGTGAGACGTGTCAGATTCATGCTTACATAAATCATTTAAATCATATTGCAGTATCAGCTCCAATCTAAACTAATGACCAAGGGCTGGTCATGACATCTGCAACGCAGTGGTTCTATAGCATTGATCCTAGTAAGACTGTATTGACCAGACAATTGCTAAATGTTAAATGTACCTCACCCGCTCAGTGGTTATCAACTACTGTAGCATTTTAGGATGTATTGTACAGTTTTGATGTATTGCTATAGCCTGTTTCCTATCCATCAAGCTGTGAAACCGTTGAGATATCCTGACTGTAGAAAGCTGTTCAGATGATGGCCTGTCCTGCTGCCACTGTCATTTTTACTATGACCCAGCAAGGTTATTACGTTAACTAAAACTAACGACACTTTTTTAAAATGTATTTTATGTGGGTTTGCTAAAACGTATAACTCATAGATCTTCTAGTGTATAATATTTGGGATGGATATGATATCTATCTATAGTTTTTTTGCTGTCAGTTTTACCCATGAATGTGTTCTTAAATGGTATGCTGTTTTGTAGATTTTTATGTTACTATCATAAAAATAACAATCATTATTATAGCAAAACTATAATGAACCTATAATGCTCGCCTGCCGTGATCATGACTTTGCATGTGAATATAGGACAGTCACAGTGGTTATCAAAGTGGGGTCCGGGATCCCCCAGGGGGTCCTTGAGTGGGTTCCAGGGGGTCCCCATGCTAAATGATTGATAGTTAGGAGGAACCAAATGGACCCCTAACTCTGAGAGTGTACAAACGTCAAATCCGTTTGGTTCCATTTGTACACAGAGTTATGGGGCTACGTGCCCCTAATGCATACCAAACTGGGGTCCTTGAAATTAAAATGTTTGACAATGACCGATGACAATGAACAGAACAATAACACCTGCAGGCCATGGGTCACGTGTTGTCGTGTTCACGGAAATGGCTCAGCTTCATGTTTCAGTAAACCCCCCCCCCCAGACATCACTGTGGAATGCTTTCTCTCGCACTCTGAGTGGTGTAAAAAGTATTCCCATTTTTTACTTAAGTAAAAGTATCAATACTGCAATGTAGAAATACTATATAAAAGTCTGGAATTCAAAATTCCCTTGAGTAAAAGTACAAAAGTATTGTGCTTAAGTACTTTGTACTTAAAAAGTACCAAAAGCAGAAAATACTCATTATGTCCCATTTCACAAGTTTTCAAATGTATAAATAGTATTAAAATCTTTTGAAAATAGCAGATCTACAAGCTAGCAATGCGTCACATCACAACGAATTGTGAACTTGTAGATCTGTAGAAATGTAAATAGGGTTGAAGTGGTTAATGTATGTTTTGTAATAATAATCAAAATCTACAAAGTTCATATAATTAAAGTGGAGTAAAAAGTACAATATTTGCCTCTGATATGTAGTGGAATAGAAGTAAAAGTATTGAAAACTGGAAATACTCCAGTAAAGTAAATAATACCTCAAAATTGTACTTCAGTACAGTACTTGAGTAAATGTACTTAGTTACTTCACACCACTGCGCACTTTCCAGTCACAGCACCATGTAATGGATGACTGTATTAATAATAATGTGAGTCTCTCTTCAATACACAGCTTAGAATTTCTAACTGCTTCTCATATATTCTGCTGACACCACCTCAGAGACCACATCTATTTCCTGCTGATGAAAGATGGCTGACTCAGCCGTGCGGTGTTGTTGCAGCGTGTAACTTTCAGGTTTAAACCATTATAATAATTTATACTGTCAGATCTGGCATGGTGACCATCGTCATGTCTAATTAATCGTTTCGGAGTTAAAATGTAATTAAAAGTATATTTTTTGTGCTTTAGAAGCATGGATATATAACCTTTTGGGGTTCGGGCCTTTTAGAACAACAATATATTAGGTTCTGTCAAATAAACAGAATATATAATGGGGTCGTCATAGAGTCCCAGTTATGGACGTTGGTGGTCTATTAAAATCACCATCCCCTGGCATACAGACAGACAGAGGCTCTGTAATGGTTAACTTTCAGTAGAATAGGCTTAAAGGAGTAGTTCACCCAAAAATGACTTATTTTCTATCAATTACACATGACCCGGTCATCAAATTATTGGCTCAGGAATGTGACAAAACAAAGAAAATGTCCTCATGGGGTGTGTAATTGATCGAAAATAAGTCATTTTTTGGTTGACCTACTCCTTTAAGAGCTCCAACCAGGGTGTCATGAATATATTTGTCCTACAGAGGGCAGTCAATCCTAGAAAATAAGATTTATGGAAAGACTTGGCATCATTCTACAGCCTATAGTCAGTGCCTCCACTGCTACACTGCTGTACATAGCTGTCATTATTTTTAATTCAGGAAAGTTACGTGTGGCCAAATGGAACATTTACAAAAGCACACAGTTACAATCCAGAGCGTTAATTTATGTCTGACAGTGTAAAGAATGGATGGTGCTGTGCAGCTGATCAATGCTGTCTATTCTATATTGTAGTACCTGGATGGATCCCAGCTGGATTTGGGGGGGTGCAGACCATAGACTGTGGTGCAGACTCCTCGGAGAGGCTGGGGGGTAGGGGGGGGCTGGTACAGGTGGGAGGTTGGAGACCAGATACATGTCCGACCTAGAGATCACTGTTTGTCAGCGTGGGGTCTGCCCGCTAAAGGATTGATACTGAGTTAGGAACCAAATGGACCCTTACAGGTCTTTAACTCAGAGAGTGTAACAATTTTACAGTGTAGAATATCCATGGCCTAATGCAATTAAAAGGATAGAGACTCACTGATGACGTATGCTGTGAAACATCCAGTATGACCTCCTGTTGTGCAACCTGCTCCACGCGCTGCTGGGGTGTCACAGTCACAGAGAGACAGACAGGTCATGGCATTCAGATGCACAGTGTGTTACTGACATAGTGACACACATAATGGTTTGGTACAGCCACGCAGGCACTGGCTTTAAGTGGATCAGATAAGAAAGGTACAATAGTGAAAAGAGACAATGGTATATATACGTCAGAGATGTGTATAGACAAAAGGAGGGCATGATGAATAGTTGCGATGGGCTCGAGTAAGTGCCCTGGATGAGACTGTAGAATGAACCCAATTCTCTGCTTCGGCATTTAAACCACTGCACAGCCGAATCACATCACACTTCCTGCACTCTCATACACCCCAGATGCACTCTGGAGCACCCCAAGGATGCGTGCTGAGTCCTCTCCTCTACTCCCTGTACACGCATGACTACACAGCCACACACGACTCCAACGTCATCCTAAAGTATGCTGATGGACACGACAGAGATGAAGTAGAAGAGAAGAAGTATAGAGTTAGCCCCCGCATCCTCAGATTGTACTACAACAGCTCCATTGAAAGCGTCCTGTCAGGCTGTGTTACAGCCTGGTATGGAAACTGCTCTTCCAGAGAAAATTAAAACCTACAGCGGGTGGTCTGGTCAGCAGAACGCATAATGGGAGACAAGCGCCCCTCGCTCCAGGAACTGTACTAGAAGAGGTGTGTAGTCAAAGCTCAGCACATCATCTTGATGATGTGCTGAGCACAGGCACCACTCCAGCCGCAAACAAACAAGCCTACAACGACCGCGGCTGGGAAAGGCGGACTACCGTAGTATCAAGGGCCAGACCACTAGGTTTATGAACAGCTTCCACCGCCTGTCATTAGGTTGGCCTTGGACGTTTGCTTTCCACATGGACCTACCTGTGGATACCAGGTTCGTGATGATTAGCGGCCCGAACGGTTAGTTTTAAAAAATGCAATAGCTTAACCTATAATGTTTCCTTTCTCACCTGCACGTACTGTATCTCTTTCTCTGTTTAATTGTTGCCTCATGTACTTTTGATTTACTGAGAGAATGTGTGAATAAATGAAACAAAACAGTGAGCTGGTGGTGTAGTTGGCCTATAGCAGGGCGGCCAAGGTATGACTAACTGGAAGTTACTGACCCCCTCCTCTCTCTGGGGACCCACATCCAACACTGGCTCATTTTAGCTCTATTCCCAGAATTAGCAAGAATAAGTGGTTTTGTTTTGGCCAATGACCATCAACAAAATAGCCATGTACACGTATGGTCTCACTCTCAAGATAGAAACTACTAAGAATACTAAGTGAACCATTATGGGTAGGGGCTAGTCTTTCTTTCAGAATTTCCGTGTAATTTGAACTAATTAGATGTGCAAATAAGGATGGAAATGGCATTGTTGCTAGAAAGGGGAAATGGCATGCTGGTTCTTTCCACTAACTTAATGAAGAAAGAAAAGAAAATCCTGTAAGTCATTATAAAACTAGAAAGGCGTGGTCCTCGGAGCACAGGTCTCCGCCAGGCCGGCTTGCCTACCCAGGACCCGCACCCGGACAACTTTGGAAGGCAGTCATTTTGTTCAAAACGGGCCACTCCCGCAAGGCCGCAAACTTTGGAAGCCAATCTTAGCCAATCAGGATGGAATATGAAAAATCGGACAGATCTGTCTTTATCACATGACTATAATGTGTACCGATTTAAGTGATGTTTGGACAAAATCTGTATAGTGATATAAGAAAATGTGTTCAGCAAAAATCGGCCTCCTGGTGGCGCTAAACAGGCCAATGTGAAAAGTTTGGGCTAGAGGTTTTGCTCTGGCATCCAGGGAGTGTGCACAGTTTCACTCCGATCGGTCCAACGTGCCAGAGATTAGCTGTACACGGACGAATGGACGGACGGACGGACACACAGAACATAGTCTCGCCCACACCTTCGGCCTGGCGGACACAATAAATAATAATGTCACAAAATAATGTCTTTTATCTCAAAATAATGATGTTGCATCTGAAAATTTTGAAACCATCTCAAATCAACGACTAGTTTAATACCACAAAATAATGAGAAAATGTTATCTTCTTAAACATTTATCACAATGACGCATTGCTTCATATTCATTATTGTCCTTTTCTGCTTCCCCGGCCCATTGCTTTCACTGCAATGACATTCATCACCACAACGCCTGTCGATGCTGGTGAGGGGTTCATGGTTTTCCAGGATGGACTGCATGTGTGTACGTGTGTATCTCTGCATGTACATTCGGCGTTTTGTACAGCTCTTTGTGGGGGGTAAAATGTGTCAGATAGAAGTCCACCGTGCGCATTGGGATCTTTTCAGAGAAAGAGACAGTTGGCGGCGTCATGTCCGAGGCCGCCTGTGGCTTCCATAGCGTAATAATGGATGCTCTTTATGCCAGCACATGACCAGTGTCTGTCCGCCATGAACCCTACTCCTGCTGTATCTCAGGAAAGAGCTGTTAATTAAAACATCAGAGAAGCATTCTGGGGAAACCATGATCCAACCCCCCCCCCCCCCCCGCCCCACACACCCTAAAATTGTATAATGCATTATTTGGAGACGTGCATGGGGAGGACACTAAAACCTGATTTACACTTAGCTGTGCGCCGCTATCTCACACCTAACATAGCAGATCTACAAGCTCACAATGTGTTGCATCGCCATGCGCTGTGAGCTTGCAGATCTGCTGTTTTCCATGTAAGGCACGATACACAACCAAGTATAACTCAGGCTTAATGGCCCACGGAAGTCTGACCCAATTATGGATGTAGCCCACACAAATTAAAATCTGTGTCATCGGGTGTGCGATATCACCCAATCTGCACAGAGTCGGCCACCAGCATGCTGTTAATGCTCTAGTCTAGAGGCAATTATGCCTGTAAGTAATTATAACTATTATGGGTAATTACAATAATTCCTCTAATGCATGAGTCTTTTAACAGCCAGTGTGATGCACTGCTCTAGTAACTCACACGTCACCGGATCACACTTTTAATCTACACTGACAGATACAGTACCATGGAACAATGATCCATAACGCTGTGTAGAATTTCTGCCTTTTGTTTTTTTGATTAAAAAAAGTGAATTTGGATCATTTGCTTTTAGTGGGACATGATGCTACCAATCATGAGTTCAGTCAGATAACTCACAAATATATTGAGACCAATAATAGCTTGAGAACATTTTATTTATAAAATGTAAATACAAGTGTGAATATTATATTTGATCTTGGCTCTGACATACATTACTCCCTGATCAGCACATTAGCAGTCAACCATTTAAGAGCATGGAGATATACATCTATAACAAACCCCACCAGGGAAACAGAACCTTTAGGGAAAGGGGTGGTGGTGGGAGAAAACAAAGCAAATACAACATCAGTGGCAACACTGACAGCAAGAGGAAGTGCAATGAATCAGGTGAGCTTAAAGGGATAGTTCACCCCAAAAAATACTTTTTTCCTATCGATTAGTCACCCCATGGAGACTTGAATTCATGGATATATATATTTTTTTCACTTAGGCCAATCATTTGATGATGAGGTAGGCAGCGGTTCTGGTAGGAGATACAAAGGAGACTCTTTGTGTCTCCTACCGGAACCGCTGCCGGTCATCAAATAATTGGCTTAGGAATGCGACAAAAAATATATATACATCCATGAATTCAAGTCTCCAAGTGGTGACTAATCGATAGAGAAAAAAAAGTCATTTTGGGGGTGAACTATCCCTTTAAGTAGACCACCAATTGGTCAGCTGCTTGACACGTCACATACAGTACATCTCCCACATAGAAATGCATATGCGTGTAAACCTCTCGAGTGTATCTGCCTGAACTAGCTCGCAGGCTACGCATCATTTGTGGTTCGGAAGCTTGTCAGATGTAAATGTATGCCCAATATGTCTATATTACAGCCAATAACAGCTATTCATTATTCCTGTATATTTGAGCCTAATTGGTCAGAGATAGACTCTAGAACTCTGTCTAGAACTCTCTCTAGAACTCTGTGCAGTGGTGTGACGGTCACAATCTCATTGTTAATGTGGTGGATAAAACAGAGGAAATCATTTTTCATCATCTCACCATTTTCATCTCAATTCACAGTGTGGGTATTAAACCAGGGGGGGGGGTCCCAATAAAGTGTCAATTTAATGACTTAAGACTTTTTAATACCTAAAACAATTAAAATAAAAAGAAAGAAAACATAAAGACCATTACTACATCAAAAGTAATCAACAAACTATACTATAACTGGTCAAACATTGGCCAAATTGTCAAATAATATAAGGAAGAGGAAAACATTTTGAAAATAGCAGTAGTTGTAGTTCATCTATCTTCACAATATTCATCTGTGGGAACCGAGTCAAACTAAATGTAATGCCTAAGCTCCAACAATTCCAAGCGCTTGTCGGGGGGGGGGGGGGGGTCTCTAAAACTTTTTAACAGAGTAGATTAATATTACAAAACATACCTCAAAATTGTACTTAAGCACAGTATGCTACTTGAGTAAATGTACTTAGTTAATTTACACCACTGTCCACCTGACAGAGACGAAATGTAGAAAACACCCTCCAGTTGGATGACCATGGTTCAAGAACTGTGTCTGTCCTGCTGAAGTGTCCATGAGCAAGGCACCAGATGCATATCAAGTTCTGAGTGGTGCCATTCTGTCAGTGGTGGAAGAAAATTCTCTTGAGGTTTAGTGACATTTTGCCAATTTTGCCCCAAAAATTATGTTAATTTTTAAATACTCATTATTTATAATTAGTGTAATAATGAAGTATACAGTGGTCTCCCTCCTCAAATGTATTACACTGTTTTGAATTGTACCACATTTATCTATTGTTTCCACTTTGTGGCAGCTTGCGTATGTCCAAAACTAATTTCCCATTGGGGAAATGACGAAGACATGGTCCAATGGTCTCATCTTAAAACTAATTTGTATAAACTGGAAGACATGTGAGGTGGTTAGGGGCCAAATAAAATGTGTGATTATGTTAGGGCTGCTGGTAATTTAATGTCTTCTTCAACTCATTTCCTCTTCTCAGAACAGAAGAATACTGTGATGTAACACCGAAAGGATGAAGAGAACAGCCTTGGAGGCAATTGTTGAATTGACAAAAGGAGAGAATTTTGACAGATACTTTTGTGGCAAAGTAACAATGAGAAGACAAGCAAGCAGCAACAGAACTCAGAGGTCCTGAAACATGTGAGCAAAGAGAGAGAGAGAGAGAGAGAGAGAGAGAGAGAGAGAGAGAGAGAGAGAGAGAGAGTGTGTGTGTGTGTGTGTAAAACAATATCCTGGTATTATATCATGGTAAATCATGAGACTTCAACAGAGGTTTCGGAGTTACTGCAGGGGGTCCGCCAAATCTTTGTGTGATAGGAACTTATTTTTTGTGGAGGGAACATTCGCTGAAAATAGCCACATGACGCGCTGTGAGCTTGTAGATTGGCTATTTTCGGGCGAAGAGATTTGGTTAAATATTGAAAATACATATTAACAAAAAACATAAATTCACAGCAGGCACTGCACTCCCTCGAGTCCTTGCCGATGCATGCGCCGAGTTTGAAGTAGGTTGGCCCTGTATATGCACATGACCATAATGTAGACCCTCCAGAGAAATGCGATTATGCGATCGCAGAATTTACCGCAGAATCAGAAAAATGGCGCATAATTATGCTGGGGTAACGTTTTTTCAAAAAGGCCGCATCGCATAATATGCGCATCGCATCGCATATTTCGCTTTTTTCATCTCCTACCCTTTTCAGTCCAGCTCATTTGGAGTGAGCATTCGACGTGTGTGAGCGACGCGAAGTAAGGATGGACATTTACAATGACATGTTGCCTCACTTTCTGTGTTGTTTATGTTGCCCACATTTGAGTGTCTGTTTGTTTTATGCTTGATTTGTTAATTCAAGAGATTTATCCTATTATAATTTGAGTAATGTCAGTCTGTCTGAAGTGCTTGGTTCTCCTCAGTGGCTGAAGCAATTGCTCTGCACTTGCACATGAAGCCCGTTTTTCACTTTACCCAAATTCAAGCTGTTTATTTATTAGCCTTTTTTTTTACTCTACGATCGTAGAGTTTGCGCCGTTACTGCGCATTCCCGATGAGATAAATGCATTTTACAGGGTTGCCAGGTTTCGTGAGAGAAACAAGCAACCAGGTCTATGAAAACGCATGCACGTTGGGGAGGCACGTGTCAGAAAGTACATTATTTGTGCGACGGCAGTGTGTTCGCGGGACGGCTCTGGTCGCGCGTGTGTGGCGAACGGCTCCGCCTGTTGGAACCGTTTATGCTCGGGTGTTTGTGTGTTCTCTGTGGCTCCACGACACTGCGACGGGATGCGCTCTTGCGTGTGTGTTGTAGTACAGAGTACAAACTCACTTTGTGTCTGTGCACAGCACATAGCCCAAACTGCACACTTTGGGTGCTCATATCCCCCGACGGGTATGGTCTAGTTGGTGTTATTTTCTATTTTTTCCAGACCACACACATTTTATCCAACAACCCCATCTGTCATACTTCTTTTCAGTTTTTATTTTTTAACTTAATATGATTAACAAAAGTGACATCTATGGTGGATGCATATGTCAGGAAAGAAGGTAAAATGTCATTTATTTTCATAAACCCAAACTTTATTTTACTCAGAATTAACTAAAATGGTGATAATTAATTTTGTTGCGTTAAAATGGCTGTTCTGAGGATATCATGAAGCCTTGTTCCAATAAAGAAATGTAAAGGGTACTTTTTACCTGTAAACTTAAACGGGTAAAAAACACAATGGAGGGGTTAACCACTGATCTGGCAACGATATGGTACAAAATGGAGACACCAGCCCAATAAATCAGTACATCCAATATATTCGACTACCTCTAAGAAAGTGTACTTCTGTACGACACGTGAAAGAATGAAGAACCAAATCCGACAAGTTAGTTTTGATAAAGTCATTTTATTGAACAGAATGAAAATGAAAATTCCCCAAAAAAGTAGTGTTAGAATGTGGTTCTTCATGTTAAAGCATTTACGCTCATCTAATAAAGTGCACTTTCAGTTGACCCGGCTCAGCGGAAACGGGAGGGCTCTCTATCGCCCCCTCCTGTTCTCTCCTCACCTCTCGCAGCAGAACACAACCTGCTACGGTCCCCCACAATGCATTGCACCTGAGGTCTCTTAGGTACAATGCTATCACATTAAGATATACACTGTTATGTATATATAAAGACCATATCATTGCTGTCGGGCAGAAACCTTGTATCTCCATATTTCAATATTTAATTTCTTGGTAAATTAATGCCCTAAATACTAGTGTCACACAAAAGTAGTAAAAATAGCCAATCTACAAGCTCACAACGTGTCGTGATCTACACTTGTACTGTAGATCTATGTATTAATTTTAAGTGAAAGTTAAAGTGGTGTCTGTGGGTTTTATAAATACTGAACCAATGAAAAGTATAAACAAGAGCTTGTGACTAAATAATAACTACACTGGATCCATTGGAACAAAGCCCCCCCATTTCCTTAAAGGTATCATGACATTCATTTTCACTTTTTTTATTTTCAATGTTTTATTTGGGGTTTTATGACCTCAATTACACCCAAAAAACCTGAACTTAGAACATTCAGTGGATTTTCTGTGGTCTGGGGTTTTCTGAATAATTAGGCTGAAAAGTAATCTGAGCTTGGCCCTTCGACAGTGAGGTCACAGTCGATTAATCCCGCCCACTCTCCTCCTCGCCCCTCCCCTCCCCTATCCTTTCCTTTGGGGGGGGCGGAGCAGAGGCGATGATTGACAGGCAAAATCCCTCACCAGCGACACCCGCAGGCAAAGATTTCTTTTTTCATTGCAGTTGAAAAGGCTTTAGAAATGTGAGAGAAAAACACCTGCCATGGATCACTGGAATGGAATTTTCACTTAAAACTTTTTGTACACTTTTGAAGGACCAGGACAAAGACTTTGAATGTGGTGTAAAAGTGAATGTCATTAAACCTTTAAAATTGAAGCGTATTGGACATACAAGGTTTCTGCCCTAAAGCGACGATATCGTCTGTTGGGTGGAAACCTCATATGTCCAAAACAGTTACTTTTCAGGATTCAAATTCAAAAATAGCAAAGTGGCAGATCTACAAGCTCTTAATGCGTCGCGCTGCGTTTTGAGCTTGTATATCAGCTACTTTTGTGTGACGCTGTAGTATGATCAAGTAGGGCATTCATTTATGAAAAAACACAAAGCGTTAGAACACGGAGATAGGAGTTTTCTGCCCTACAGCGACAATATAATAAGTGTATATAGACCACTTCAGAAGTGCAATGACTGGGGGTCCCGGTGAGGGCGTGTGCATAAGTGTTAATGGAAGATCATAGCGTATATTATGTAGACAGAGACGGCACGTCTCCGTTCCCACCCCGTTATTAACAAAAAAGAAAAGACGAGAAAAGAAAAAGAAGGTCTGACAGTTGCGGTTTACTCTTCTCTCCCATGGCTTGGTTCAACCCGACACCAAGCAGCATCCCTGACGCCATGGATTGTTAATTGCTCGATGATGACGATGCCATTGATTATGTAATTAGCTGATTGTAAAATAGCACAGTTTTTTTTACAGGGATTCTTTTTAAGATTTAAGCTAAAACCTTTGCAGACGAACACCTTCCCTTCTTTAGTATTTCACGTTCCCGATTTTAGAAAAATAGCATCCTATTTTCAGGAGTCTTTTCTACGTCCACGTACATATGTACACGCGCGTGAATTTTACAAAGAAAAACAATAGTGTTTGTGTTAGCTTCTCCAGTTTGGCACATATTCTTCTTGACTTAAACCAGTGACAGAGACAACGATAGAGATAGCATACATGAATATCCTTAACAACATGAACCCTAGTGAGTCATTATAGGCAAACGTTCTGCAAAAATAGCAGATCTAGATCGGCTATTTTTTACGAGATTTGGTGTGGAGGGGAAAATAAGGGGGAGACCAAGTTTAGACCCCTGGGGGACCCTGGTCAAAAAGGATAAATGGGTTAAGTGGTCAAGTGCCTGGGCAGGGTTGCATCAACTGAACATAACTTAAGTCCTACGTTAGGGTGTAAAGTCGATAGGCAGTGGAAAGTAACTAAGTACATGTACTCCAGTAGGCCTACTGTACTTGAAAACAAATTTGAGGTACTTTTACTTTCCTGAAGTATTTATTATTATTAGTATATATTGCACTTTTTGCACTATAATTATTAGAAAACTTTAGTTACTAGTTACAAAACATACCCACTTCAGCCCTATTTAAACTTTGGCTTTTTGAAAATAGCCGATCTACAAGCTCTGAAGTGTTGTGAGCTTGTAGATCTGCTATTTTCTTAAGATTTTTTTATACATTTTAGACATATGATAATGAGTCATTTGACTTTTGGTACTTTAAGTACATTTTGATCCCAATACTTTTGTACTTTTACTCAAGTAAAATTTTATTACCGGACATGTATTTGTAACAGTGTTTCCACATTGCAGTATTGATACTTTTACTTAAGTAAAACATGCGATTACTTTTTCGACCACTGTCGATAGGAGAGGCTTAGCTTCAAGTTAGTTTGTAACTACTGAGTTACTAAATTATGTTGCACCACTACTATTTATGGCATAACGTAGCTAGTAGTACACAGAACTGTTTGTAAAGTAATGTGTGGTCGCATACAATTTGTTTGAGATCCACCGCGCGCTCTGATCATCTGGAGCTTTGTCCTAGTAAACAGTTAACGTTCATGAAAAAAGTGGGTCGCGCTCAGAAAATGATCTGTTTCTTAATCGTCCATCTTATGCCGTTACAGACAGCCATCAGGCCTTCATCAGTGTGTTCGCCGATGTCCGGAGGAAAGGGTGAGAGTTGAGCCGGGCCCTCATATATCCATCGCTACATCTCCCGCTACTCAGACTAAACCATCACCCCAGAGAGGACAGGAGACCCAGCCAACCTCAACAGACAGCGACCAGCGAACATTGACCCCAATCCTGAAGCTCCTGTGGCCCCTACAATGAAGAAGGTCAAGAATCAAACACCTGCCAAGAAGGCAGAACAGGATGGTGAAGAAGCTCCTGTGGTCCCTAAAAAGAAGAAAGCCAAGACTAAAACAAAAACACCTTCTGACAAGAAGGCAGAACTGAATGGTGAAGGTATAAAGCTCTGCAAGATCTCAGGCTGGCTGGAAAGCAACCTCCCTCCCAGGAGTCAGGAGGTGGAGGATGAGAGGAGGAAGGTGGGTTAGAAGAGAAGGAGAAAGAGTCGGCTGCGGTGTGGAGATTCCAACGGGAGCATCGCCAGGGTGGAAACCGTGTGCCAGGTGTGTAACATGCAGCTCAATTCCTGTGCCCAGGCTCAGAGCCACTACAGAGGCAAGACCCACCAGAAGAGACTGTGTCACTCACCTCAACGCAGAACTGAATGGTGAAGGAATAAAGCGCCGCAATATCTCAGGCTGGCTGGAAAGCAACCTCCCTCCCAGGAGTCAGGAGGTGGAGGATGGAGAGGAGGAAGGGGGGTTAGAAGAGAAGGAGGAAGAGTCGGCTGTGGTGTGGAGATTCCAACGGGAGCATCGTCAGGGTGGCAACAGCGTCATACTGTGCCAGGTGTGTAACATGCAGCTCAACTCCTGTGCCCAGGCTCAGAGCCACTACAGAGGCAAGACCCACCAAAAGAGACTGTCGCCTAAACAGAGGCAAGACCCACCAAAAGAGACTGTCACCTCAACAGAGGCAAGACCCATCAAAAGAGACTGTGTCACCTCAACAGAGGCAAGACCCACCAAAAGAGACTGTGTCACCACAACAGAGACAAGACCCACCAAAAGAAACTGTGTCACCTCAACAGAGGCAAGACCCACCAAAAGAGACTGTCACCTCAACAGAGGCAAGACCCACCAGAAGAGACTGCGTCACCTCAACAGAGGCAAGACCCACCAAAAGAGACTGCGTCACCTCAACAGAGACAAGACCCACCAAAAGAGACTGCGTCACCTCAACAGAGGCAAGACCCACCAAAAGAGACTGCGTCACCTCAACAGAGGCAAGACCCACCAAAAGAGACTGCGTCACCTCAACAGAGACAAGACCCACCAAAAGAGACTGCGTCACCTCAACAGAGGCAAGACCCACCAAGAGACTGCGTCACCTCAACAGAGACAAGACCCACCAAGAGAGACTGCGTCACCTCAACAGGGGCAAGACCCACCAAAAGAGACTGTCACCTCAACAGAGGCAAGACCCACCAGAAGAGACTGCGTCACCTCAACAGAGGCAAGACCCACCAGAAGAGACTGCGTCACCTCAACAGAGGCAAGACCCACCAAAAGAGACTGTGTCACCTCAACAGAGGCAAGACCCACCAGAAGAGACTGCGTCACCTCAACAGAGGCAAGACCCACCAAAAGAGACTGCGTCACCTCAACAGAGGCAAGACCCACCAAAAGAGACTGTGTCACCTCAACAGGGGCAAGACCCACCAAAAGAGACTGTGTCACCTCAACAGAGGCAAGACCCACCAAAAGAGACTGCGTCACCTCAACAGAGGCAAGACCCACCAAAAGAGACTGTGTCACCTCAACAGAGACAAGACCCACCAGAAGAGACTGCGTCACCTCAACAAGACTACTGTCACTATTGGAGGGAAATTCATGAACACTTGAAAGCTGTATTTGGAATCATCATCCCTTTCCGGTTTGATACCTTATACCTGGGTAACCTCCCATATGACTTACTGGACAATAATGACAAGAAACTAATTCTGATCCTTCTAGTGGCAAGTAAGAAGGCCATCACAAGAAAGTGGTTGCAACCACAATCAACCACTGTGGAGGAATGGATCGAAATAATTCATGATATATAATGTATTTCTCACTCAGAACTTAGGAAGACAAATTCTTCTGGATTGGCCACAGTCCTGCTGACGGTACTGAGGTGTGAGCCCGTAGCTAATGGAAATGGCTGTATCTACTCGGATGTTTTTTTTAAATAGCTATTTTTAAAAATGTTTGATATAAAAAAAATAAAGAAAGGAGATGGCCTCAAAGGAGAAGATCTACCAATGGACCCTGCCGAAGCGCCTGTGAACTGGGGTTGGCTGCTTCAAATCAGCTATGAAGAAGTGGGGCCTGGCAGACAGCGCAGCATGCGAGAGCAGCGCAACTGAGCAGAACACATAATCACCACCTGTCCCCTGTACAGACCACCTTTGGAGGCCGGCCTCTTCCAAGTGGTACCAGAGACGAGGGTGTGGCTGCACAACACAGAGTTGGACATTTGAAGGATGATGCACGAAAGAAGTGTGCTGATGAAGGCCGGGTGGCCTGGAATGGCATAAGATGGACCATTAAAATGCAATAAAAATATTATTTCTGAGTGCGACCCTCTTTTTTCATTATAGTCACATACATTGACATATGAGTCATCTAATCCAGTCAACACTGACTCCCTCTGTAAACACAGCTACAGAGAGATACAGACATTAACTCACTCACTGGACAACAATAACCCCAGCACTATCATTCCCATTGTCTTCAAAGGCAGCAGTGCCATTAACCGTTATGCCGAATTATCAATCTATTAGGCTAACATTTTATCCCCCGTAACATTGACTATGTTGAATTGTGGTTAAATGTAAACATAAATATAAACATTCAATGGATGTCATCTTGCAAAGTGCGCTTATGAGGATTGACTCGTTCATTATACAATATTCAATTAATTCAATGATTAATTCAAATCGGTCTGCCATTGTAAGGAGACCTTAATGCTTGCGTAAACGCTTAGTAGTTATTTAGAAGTACGTTATAGCCATTTTGTGTGGTGCAACATCTTTACTTTTAGTTGACTTAGAAGTCCTTTACACCAGAACTTTGCTAGGTGGTGCAACCCATGACTCCCCCCATGACCTACCCCAAATTCTGTCTCTCTCAACTACAAACACACACAGAGACACTACAACAACCCAACTACATCCTACCTCTACAACTTACTCTCGGTTTGAGATGGGATGTTTATTTCTGGGACAAGCAGAATGTCCCACAAACGAGAAGGGGTTGTTTAATGTGGCCCAGTTACACCGCAGACGCAGGAGGGGGACGGTGACAGTAACACATGCTTGCGGCTGCACAGGAGAATCTAACTGGAGGTTGTTTGTGTGTGTGTGCGCACATTTGCCACAGACACTGATGCTACACTGAACACCAAAAACTGGGACACGCGGTTTACGTCATCCCAGAGAGTCAGGTGTCTAATGAGGGCTTACAAAGCGATGAAGACCTTTTCCACATACAAAGCACTTGGACGTAGGAATGGAAAATAGCAATAGTCAAAACAGTGGCATTGACATACATTGACATAATATATATAAAAAAAAATAAGAAAAAAAGGAAAGAAATAGGAAATGGAACATTAAGAGCGACATGCGACCAGCGTATGCTGCAGTGCTGACACTACAGTAGGGCTCGTTTGCACATGAAGAGTGACAGTGTCCTTGTGCGTGGACATACAGCACAGTTTTTATGCTTAACTTAATTTATTTCGCGAGCCGGAAAAAGCCGGTTTACAAGCTTGTAGGTCGGCTACTTTCTGAATAAGACCAGCTGGCAGGGAGGACATATCTACCACAAACACTAGAACAGTGACACATCTACTTGTCTCACTGACACAATTGGAAAAACTTCACTTTCTATTGCACTATTATTTTATTTTTGTCAAATAAAAGCGTAGGCAGTCGGGAAGGTCAAATCTTGTGAGTGTTATTGCGTATGAATGGACCCTTATGGGTTGTTTTTTACATTCCCATGGTTAACACATTGGGTGCCAGAGGTTTATTAAAATATTATACTTTGAGTGCCAGGACTTTTTAAACATTTTGAACCTTTTTCAAGTAGTCACAAAAAAATTTCAGTGATCACCGTCCTCACGGTGATCCCCTCATTACACACATACAGGTCTCGTACAATCGGGGGGAAAAAATTTAAAACATTCGGAAATCCATTCCATAGTTGCAGCCAGTTCAAAAAAGTTAAATTAACATTGTAAAAAAAAAAAGTGCACAGGAGCCGAGATACAGGTTTTTGAAGTCATAAGTTAACCAGGAGGTGGATTGGAGTCTAAATCTTGTAGGAGTGATATTTCCTGTTGCTGTGAAGGAAAAAAAAAAAAAAATTAAAAAAAAAAAAAAAAAAAAAAAATTTTTTTTTTTTTTTTTTCAAAAACCGTATATATACGGTTTTGGCACTCAACGTTAGTATGCGCAAAACCGTATATATACGGTTTTGGCACCCAATGTGTTAAATTGAGGGGAAAGTTTGTTATTTTTTAACCTAAATCCCATAGTTCTGACGGGAGATCTTATAATGTGGGGGAAAAGTACCTCATTAACTTATGTGTAATTCTCTGCTTAATGTTGACACGAAACAATGACGTAAAACGCGCTATTTCACGTCACTGGGCATAAATTCCGTACGGCCGAAAAGTCCATTAAAATATCCCGATTTTGCTGCGCACGCACAAATGGAACCAAAACATGCATGCACTCACTCTCGCTCACATACACACACATACACACAAATCAAACATGTCTTGTCCAGCCATAGACAAATCTGTCCTATAAAATGGTGTATTAAATACACCTCGTCTTTCATGAGGAGTTCTGACTCACAAAATACTTTTCCCTTCCAAAAAACAGCCATACACACACTAACATACACACACACACGCGCCTTCATTAACCAGCAGTCAACATTACAAATACCAAACGTTAATAAATAAGATAAATAAATAGGGCTCTTACACCTTTGGAAACGTTTTTTTCAGGGGATGCAGCTGGCGCAGGACTGCTGGGTGCTTTCTACACAGAGTAAAATCCTCAGTGTTATTTTAACTCTGCAAGTGTATAAATGTAGCAACCAAAGTGGAACCAAATGGAGTTAAATGAACACTCAGGCTTTTACAGTGTACAACCAGACTTGGAAAGCAAACATGTTAAGAACATACCGTTGCTGTCGGGCAGAAACCACTTATCTCCATATTCAAACTTTTAGTTTTTTTTGGCAAATTAACGCCCTACTCGATCATACTACAGCCTCACAGAAAAGCACCAAAAAGTAGCAGATCTACAAGCTCCAGCTTATAGATCTGCTATTTTCGCTACTTTTGAATTTGAATCCTGAAAAGTTAACAGTTTTGGACATATGAGGTTTCCACCCGACAGAGACGATAAGGAGGATGAGGGACTGAACGACACCTATTTGAGAGGACAGACGACAAACGTAACAAAGTCATTCTCTCCGGGTCTTTCAACCATTTCCCACCCGCACGCTCACCGGACAGCTTTCGTAGTAGTTCCAAATAAGATACGAGGCCCGGTTGAAACTTGAGATGGCTCAACGTTAACGCAAAAAAAAAAAAGAGGGAAAAAAGCACGCAGAAATGGCGAGACGCAACCAAACCTTTCTTTTCCTGGCGCGTGGTTCACCAGCGGGGCACAGACGAGACACGAGATGGGGTCGACAGACACCAACAGAGACGGGGATAGCCCTAATGAGAGGATAGGTGATAGGTGTGGAAGTGAGACCTTTATGTACATAAAGCCTGATTTAGACTTAGTTGCCACGGCCAGTGTCGCACACCTAAAATAACAAATCTACAAGTTCAGAACACGTCGCAGCGCAACGTGTTCTGAGCTTGTAAATCGGCGGCACCCGACATGGCGCGCGACCAAATATAAAATCAGGCCTAAGAGATGACTAGAACCCACTCCTGACAGCAGCAAGTTCCTTCAGCCCCAGCGTGGCTCTCGGTAGCCCCAGGTAGAGTCACCCCTGGTGGGCTGTTGGGGGAAAACAGAAGGAGGGATACTTCTGTTCCCTTCTGCTCCTGGTCTCTGGTGTTGGAGAGAGAGCGCTTGTTGCTTTTGCTTTTCTAAAGTGCAGTCAAAATGCAGGTGATTGAAGGGGGTTGGGGTTTCAAGAAGAGTGAGTTTATGGTCTTCCCAGCATGCCGAGCACAGGGAGGAAAGACGGGGACGGGGGACGGGGGGTAATTGGGAAATGAAGTGCATGTTACGCCCGGGAGGCAGGCTTTTGGGAGAAGGTTATTGGCACGTGTCTCGGTGGCAGCGGCAAAGAGTTGGGGGTGGTGTGGGTATAGGATAGAAAGGGGGGTCTTGGTGGGGGTGAGAGGTCACTCCCTGGACTGGTAGAAGAGGATGTATCCAGACTCAGAGTTCTTGGAGATGTCTGACGTCAGACCGTAAAACTCCTCGATGGCCTGGGCGTCGATTTTCTGCAAAAGGAGGAGACAAGGGAGAGGGTGAGGCGCTACATGATGCCCATGAAACCAGCTAATACCAGGGCTTCTACTGAAGAGACAACAACAACAGAGCCTTTACCGAGGGGGGGAGAGAGACAGACAGACCTCTTAACACATTGATTGCCTAGATCGAGTTAACTCGTTTTTACGAATCCATCGCTTGATTGCCTAGATCGAGTTAACTCGTTTTTAGGAAAAAAATAATAATAATAATAATTTGACCCAAAGACCAAGGAGATATGATTTGTCGAAGATCTAGACTCCCATCCACTTCCTTGTTAACTTAAAACTTAAAAATTTTGTATCTCAGCTCCTGAGTACTTTTTTTTTTCAATGTAAAAACCCTGGCATGAAAATGCAAAAAATCTGAAATAATTCTGGCAATCAATGTGTTAACGGTCTGTCTGTCAGAGAGAGACAGACAGAGAGAGAGAGCAACAGAGAGAGAGTAGATCTGCTATTTCCACTACTTTTTGAAAATGTTTGAAACTTTATGAACATTTTTCAACATGGAAACGATTAAGTGCGATTATCTAAAATAATTGCAATTAGGCGATTATGTAATAATTGTAACAGGCCTAACAGACAGAAAAACAGAGAGAGACAGAGAAAGAGACAGGCAGAGAGAGACAGAGAGAGAGACAGATTGAGAGACAGGCAGAGAGAGACAGAGAGAGAGAGCGACAGACAGACAGAGAGACACAGACAGACGGAGACACACCTCTACAATGTCATCATCAAACAGCAGCCAGAAGCCGTGACTCTTCACGATGGTGATGTAATGTCCTCTGTTGGGCCCGCTGAGGGAGGACAAGACACAAGTCACTCCTTAGCCGAAAATTGCACACATCTACACAATGACACGACAAACTACTGCACACAGCAAATAGGCGATCTACACAGCTCATTGTCTACTTGTAAATCTTCTATTTTGGCCGTGCGAAGCCGCCGTCGCACGGCCTTCATCTCTGCAGGTCTTCATCAGGCCTGATGAATCTGTCAATCTGATACTTTTGCCATTTTGTAATTTGAATCCTGAAAAGTAACAGTTTTGGACATATGAGGTTTCCAACTGACAGAGACGAATTCCAGCTTGTCCAAACAGAGTGAGCGATGTGAGGAGAGTTATTACGTAATACGTGCACACAGTACACTGATCTCCAGCCCTGCACTAATACTGCACCAGCCACAGTTGACTGGTCATTATTGATTTTTATACATTAGTGCGTTGGATCTCAAATGGGGTCACAACGCCTCGCAATGAGAGGCGTTGTGAGCTTGTAGATCGGCTATTTTCACAATTTTTGCTTCTTTCTTATATTATTTGACAATTTGGCCAATGTTTGACCAGTTTTTAATACGTAATGGTCTTTTTCTTTTCTTTTAAGTATTAAAAGGGTCTTAAAAGTCTTTAAATTGTCACTTCACTGTGATCTGGGGACCCCCCCAAAGTCATGACCAACAGGTTGAGAACCACTGTTTTAAGAGACATGCTTTACCCGCAAAGAATCCATCATGTGTGGCATCACCAAGCAGCAGCCAGATGCAGTGATGTAATGATGTAATGTCCCCTGGTGGGACTGATGAATACAATCACGTGGATCTGGGGATCCACATGGGAACGGTGTGGCTCCAATGTGGATCTGGAGCTTGGTGTGGCCAGACTGTGATGTCATTCGTCTATGACGTAAAATTTGGGGACGGTTTCAGCCCAATCCGAACCCCATTGACTTCCATTATAAGATTAAAGTTCAATATTTCAGTATAAAATAATAGGTCGAGGTATTTTCATATTTTTTTAGCCAGTGCCAGAGTTTTCCATTGGAAAAAAAAAGTACTCAGGAGCCGAAATACAGCATTTTAAAGTTTTAAGTTAACAAGGAAGTGGATAGGAGTCTAGATCTTCAACTAATCAACTAAATATATATATATATATATTTTTCACTTCACGTAGATCTACGCGATTGGCACGTGGCGGCTTTAAAGCGGTTCGCGTAGATCTATGTGATTGGCAGTGAATCAGTTAATGGGATAAAACATTAAATAAATAATAATAGGCACTCATTTAGCCTACTGACAGTGTGCAAAAATAATTTGGCACTGATAGGTCCAGCGGTTTGCTCGAGTAGCTATAGACAGACTGACCCCGTTATTGATGGCTAGACAAATCACGCGGCCAGCGTCTTCCCCCATGCAATACCGTTTCTCCAGGATGGATAGGGAAGACTCAGCCTATGATTGGCTGAGAGCAAACACCACAGCGCTCCCACAGTTTTTTGTTCATGCGCGCGCACACACACACACACACACACACACACACACACACACACACACTTCATGAGTTATGCAAAGTACCCAAATGGCTACTTTGCATAACAGGTTTACAAGTGAGTGTGCAAATGCATCCTCACTACCTCGCATACACGGTAAGCAACACAGCATTTTGGCTTCAGTAGCCACTGCTGCCAGTATCCTATCTGAAAACAGCGCTCCTCTTCCCCAAACCTCTTGGTGAAAACACCTCTAGCGCCCCCCTTAGGGGGCTGGTGAGCGGAGCGTTGTGTGTACCTGCCACAGTGGACCACCACGGTGAACAGAGTGTGATGTGTACCTGCCACAGTGGACCACCACGGTGAACAGAGTGTGATGTGTACCTGCCACAGTGGACCACCACGGCCACCAGGTCGTACATGCGGTCCAGGTTGACGGCGTCGGCGGACGTGTTGAACAGACGCAGCTCCAGAGGGAAGACCACGCGGTACGACAGCTTGGTGTAGCGATGCAGCTGCTCCATGTACTTAAACCTCTTCAGGTGCAGCGCCAGGATCATCGGCAGCTTCTTCACACGCATTCTGTAGATAGATGGATAGATAGATACCTTCATTGATCCCGTGGGAGAATTTCAGTCGCCCAGGGGCGGCACAGTGAGAGTAAGAGTTACAGAGTCACAGGTACAGAGTAAGGAAAGTACTGTCGTATACAGCAATCCAAAGGCAAGAAAAACTATACGAAGGACCGTCAAAACAGAACAACAGTATACATTAGTATACACCTATCCTGCACTATGCAGAAAAACAACAACACAAGGTTACAGTGTCCTCACCGTATCCCACTACAAAACATACCTTTCTATTACTATACTCGTGAGGGCAACAACATTTCAGCTTAGAACTTTACCGCTACGCCACTCGGGACACCCCGTGACAAGCATTTTGAACTACTGCAAGGACAATGTCAGGAACTATTCCAAGTGTGATTGGGCCATGGTGTGGGTGTGTGACTGACCGTTTCTGTGCTTCCTGCTTGCTGCAGCACGTTTCACAGTAGTATTTGTATTCGCTGCACAAGGTCTCTGTGTTGCTGAAGTCCCTGTGGAGAACAAAGCCTCAGTTAGAATAGAGCTGTGATTCTCAACCATTTCAACCCCAATATACATTAGGCCACAGACATGTTTTTTTTTTTACCTCAATCTACCAGTGGTTCTCAAACTTTTTCATCTCAAGGACCCCCCATCTAAAAAATATTTTGTGATAGGGATTAAAAAAAAATAGCAGATCTACAAGCGTGCCGCGCTATGAGCTTGTACAGTATATCTGCTATTTTTGAATAGCCAAAGTATAAAATATGGTTAAAATAATTGTGACGCTATATTAAAGGTTTAATGACATTCACTTTTACACCACATTCAAAGTCTTTGTCCTGGTCCTTCAAAAGTGTACAAAAAGTTTTAAGTGAAAATTCAATTCCAGTGATCCATGGCAGGTGTTTTTCTCTCACATTTCTAAAGCCTTTTCAACTGCAATGAAAAAATAAATCTTTGCCTGCGGGTGTCGCTGGTGAGGGATTTTGCCTGTCAATCATCGCCTCTGCTCCGCCCCCCCCCAAAGGAAAGGATAGGGGAGGGGAGGGGCGAGGAGGAGAGTGGGCGGGATTAATCGACTGTGACCTCACTGTCGACGGGCCAAGCTCAGATTACTTTTCAGCCTAGTTATTCAGAAAACCCCAGACCACAGAAAATCCACTGAATATTCTAAGTTCAGGTTTTTTGGGTGTAATTGAGGTCATAAAACCCCAAATAAAACATTGAAAATAAAAAAAAGTGAAAATGAATGTCATCGAACCTTTAACAAATTGCGTGCCAATCGCGTAGATCTACGCGAACCTAAATAATTGCGCAGCGTGCCAGTCGCGTAGATCTACGCGAAGTGGTCTTTTTTCCCCCTTTTTTTTGCAGGTTCACATTTCATTGTAGGCCTCCCTCGCAGTGACACATTTCATTGTAGCACACCCGGATATGGAAATATCCGTATCCGGAGATTTTCGTTCCCACCATTCCCACCTAATCCGCCATTATCTCGGTTGTTGTTTTTCTCCTCGCTGATCGCTGTTTAACATAAACCGCGACAACTGCAAAATGGAATGTCGCCGATTGAAACGGTCTTCTCTGGGCCACTCACACAGATACCCTGTGTGTCTACAAACAGTTTAACGTGTGATCTTAAGGTATTTAGCGAGGTCTGTGGCGACGTGAAAACAAAAACAAAAAAACAACAATAAATCGCTGGCACTGGTGAGTACATTATGATATTAAACTCTGGCGTGGAATGTGTTAACTAATTTTGCTGGAGACCCCCTGGTACCCTCCCAAGGACCCACTTTGAGAACCAATAATCTACACAACTCTGGAGTGTTTATTTAACTCTGAGAGTGTACAAAATGAACCAAATGGACCCGTAAGGATCTATTTGGTTCCATTTGTACACTCTCAGAGTTACAGATCAATAAGGGTCCATTTGGACTCCTGGTGTTCCCTGGGAACCGACATTGAGAAACAGTAGGCTAGAGTCGTACTTCATTGTGCTGCGATGTCACATGCTTAAAATAGTAGATCTACAAGCTATTTCTGAAGAGCGATGTCGGCGTGTAATAAGAAGTATAATTCAGGCTTCAGCCCGCACCTTACAAAAAAAGGGGAGGACAGCCTGCTATCATACAGCGTGGATAAATACTGGGTCATGGCCTACCTGAGACAGTGTGTAATTGATGTGTTCTGCTCCACGTCCACGGACAGGTCCAGAAAATCCTCATCTTTGCTGCTCACCTGTTAAAAAGGAGACGATAAGACCTTTATTGATCCCACGCGGGAAATGAAGGCAGCTGAGACACAGTTACAGGGGGCAGAAAAGCACTGAAAAGTACTGTAGATACGGCAGGGTAAAAGACGTCACACTCAAAAGATATTAACAAAATATACAACAATATATACCCTCAACAGTGCTTGCATTATGTACACACAGTAACCATGTCCGATAGTGTCCTCGCTGTAGTGGACTGTTGTTACTTCAGAGCTAATTAGTCTACTGAACGATTTGAGCGACCGTCGACAGAACTCAGAAGGGTTCGTACAGAGATCAGGAACCATCATCCGCTGATGCACACACTGGAGAGGTGGGCCGTCTTAATAATCCGCCTCTGCTCGGCAGTGATTCTTAGCACATAAACTGATCGGTGGCAGCTTGGTGTGTCAGGGCCTTTAACCCATTAAATCCGGGATACAAGCTATTTTTGAAAAACAAAAAGATCTTTGCTTCTGGGGGTCCCTGGAACAAATTATTTTGAGATGGGGTCGGCGGTCAAATTAAATATATAATTTTGGGGTTCCTTGACATGAAAAGCTTTGAGCACCACTGATATGGAAACCTAAGTTTTTTCAGAAAACTGTTCGAATCGGGTCCTCAGGTCTTAATGGGTTAAAGTAAACGTATTTAGGCTCAAGGCCATGCAGAAGCTGGATGAGGTTCTAGAAGCACATTGACCCACGCTGTCATTTGACAAACTCATGAAGTGACGAATCGTTAATCTACTACTGTATGGTCAGAAGTACAGCTTTATTGAGCATAAGCTTTTATTTGTCAGGAAATCAGTCAGTTTTTCATTTTTAAAAGACATTTTGAGGCATCTCCACTGTCCAATTCAAACTGGTGCTGTTGCGTTCAGGTCCGCTCCCGACTCCATGGCATTCAGAACGACACGACCGAACGAGAGAGAGAGAGAGAGAGAGAGAGAGAGAGAGTGATACCCCCAAGATGTGCCAGGCTGCACCCGCTCACCGTCTCACAGTTGAGGCAGCGCGTCTCGTTGGTCAGCGTGCCTTGGAAGATGTCGTGCACCCAGGTGGGCTCCGTCGGCGTCTTGTTCTCTGGCTCCGTCTCGGTGGCGAGGGGGCCGCCGTTGTTCTTGAGGCGTCCGTTCTGCTTCTCCTGCTTCTTCTCTTCCTGCAGGATGTCGGCCACCGTGTTCAGCAGGTAGTTGAGGAACTCGTGGGCGTCTTGTTGCATGTAGTTATCAAACAGGTCTGCGGGGGGGGGGGGGGGGGGTGGATTGAACGCACAGTTAGATGGTGATCGCAGAAATCAAATAGTTTTGATTTAATTGTGTTTTTGGCATTGAACATTGAAACATTATGAATACAATTTTTATTTCAGTTTGCCTTTTAGGATGTGTAATCAAAAGTTGCACAGGGCAGATATGACGAAATAACTTAAATATACAAAGAAATGACTGACATATTTAATCATTTCATTCTTTCAAAACAATGTAGAAAATAGCGGAAACAGCTGATAGCGGAAATAGCTTACCTTGTAGATCAGCTATTTCTGCTTTTCTTAATATTTGAAAATGTATGAACATTTTTCAACATGGAAACTATTATGCAAAAACGATAGCGATTATCTCAAATAAATCTGTTTCAGAGATGTAGGTTTTACCCACAATCGTCTAATGTTATTGTTTGTTAAGGTTAAGAGCAACAGTGCGCTTTCAATGTAATTTGATTAACACTCAAGAAAGATGCCAATTGCACATCAAATTGTCGTCCTCGGATGATAATACAGAGGTCTGATCACACTCCTGTTCCGGAAATATGGGTGAAAAGTGAGAGTTGAAAAAGAGGGGGGGGCAGGGGAGGGAGAGAGAGAGAGGGGGAGAGAGAGAGAGAGAGAGAGAGAGAGAGAAGGCAGCTGACCAAAGCCCAGTCTGAACAGAGATGGGCATTGTTCATTCACATAAAGAGCTTCCTCCAAGTCGGACAACAGAGAACAATCTGCCTCTATTCCACTTCTACGCTCTGGACGACCTTACCACCAACACACACCTGACCTTCACCTCACCCATTCACCTGCCCTGCTACCGGTGTACAGCAGCTCAGCTATCTGCTGATGAAACAAAGCTCACACAGCTTCACGAGGAAAGAATCCTTGTATTTAACCATCACTGACTCCTGCTTGCCCTTGGTTCCAAATTTGCTCTCAGTTTGGTGGCGCTAACCCAGTAGGACCAGGATAAGCATGATTTATACCTGGGTGCACGCCGCTGTCACGCACCGAAAAAAGCCAATCTACAAGCTCTGCACCACGTTGTGAGCTTGTAGATTGGATATTTCCGGTGTGCGAAGTATAAATCAGGCTTAATCCCCTGCCCCCCCCCCCCTACTCACACACACACACTCACCGTTCTCCTTGCGTAGCCGTGAGATGAACTTCTTGGGCGGTATGACGCCCACCTTCTTTTTCTGTGTGGCGATGCTGTGGAAGAGGTCGGCCAGGCATGTGAGCAGGTTCTCCTTCTTCTTCTGCTGAGCCTTGTAGGCCAACACGTTCTCCCGGAAGGGTCGGCAGAAGTAGAGGGCCTGCAGCACTGAGTTACAGTAGCATGTGTTTCCAAACTGGTTGGGAAGAGAGGGGGGGATAGTTTAGGAAGGAATAATGACACAAACAAAAAACAGAGAGAGGGGGCGGGGTGCACCTTCCCGTCAGAGACACAGAATACAACAGTGTTCCACAAAAGCCTGCAAATAGTACTGGCTAAAGTTAGCGAATGAAAAGGAGTCAAGGACCACCATCCATATGTTGCTATGTTTGTGGTCGTAGCCTGAAGGCAAAACTCATCATCCATCAGGTAAACAATTAAGTGAATATGATCCTTATCTAACTCATCAATACTTTGTGCTCAGTCCATCTGGCAGGGTGCCTGGAAGGCTTCAGACTTGAGGGGGAGAAATGATGCCTCATTCAAGAGACTTACTGGCACATCCACAACATCAACACCACCACCACAAGCTGTTTGCTTCAACAGTGCCAGCAATAGAGGACGTGACTCACACTCTGTGCTGGCTGGCACTTTGTTTTGAAACAAGAGAATGGTGCTCTGGAAAATGACCTCTGTTATAATGGATGAGAATCATGGGACTATTTTAGTGGCACTTACGTTGACCAATCCGAAGTAGTGTTCATTGATTGGGAACTGCTCCGGACCAATGTCTTTCTCCAGAGCAGAGGCATTGGTGCCCTGAAAGACAAGAAAGGCAAAAAAAAAAAAACATCAACTCCTGTGCTTGTATATTAAATAAGTATGCAAATGATCCTGCACGGCCACGGTTGCAATCTATGTCATCTTGATCCAGCCTACGCCTTATGTTAATGTTTACTAAGAGGGAGCTAAGGCCTCCGCCGTATCAAGTACGCTGCAAAACTAATGCATAATTATGGAAATGTTGTCCATGTCCAACCACCGACAACAGATTACCGGAGGCTTCAAAGCCCCGCTGAAGAGATGAAGCCAGCTTATAGGCCTGTCTCATTCAGTGCCATTGATTACTCTATTCCTGTGACAGTTCCTGTGTTGTCCTATGACAACAACATTCCCGTCTATCGGGTTTCATGAACCACTCAATGTGCCCGTACAAAGCCTACAAAGTCTTGAATACTTTGGTTAAATGAGTCAGGGGCTGTCTGTCACGTTATAAAAGGGGTCAATACATTGTGACATTTCAAGAGTATTTAACATGAATGTGGCACACACCACTTATCTCTTGACAGACCCTTTTTACATTTCAGAATTCAAAGCTTCTTTAGCTTTGTGAAATTGCGAGGCACTGCTTTGTTGAGGAACACAAGACACTTCAACGGCTTTGACATTCTATGACCGTCATTTCTCTAGGTTGAAACAAACCCCTGAATACCTCTTTGTTCCGGTTACGCTTTGAGCCCAAGGAGATGCTGCACCTACAGTATGCAAGTGTATACCTATGTCTGGAATCTGGATGGACATGCACATAATGCACACATTACACTCACGAGTACACATGATGTGAGATGAATGCATATACACACATACTTTCCTTCCTTAGAGGAGAAGGACTGTTTTATAACAGAAAGGGTAACCTAAAGCCCATTACTTTCTGGTACAGTATTCAAGATTCAAGACATTGCTCATTACATCTCTGAAGATATACTGGTACATTAGAGTAAAATGCTTTGGATTTGTCTCCTCAACATTTGTAACAACAACAACAACTATTATTAAAAGATCTCTCCAACAATATTCCATTATGATGGGACTTGAAAATATGCAAAAAACAAACAAACTCATCAATTCACAACTTGGTACTGGACATCTATGCCAACTTCAATAAAGACCTAAAGGTCAAATGAACATAAGCAGAACACCCAGAATCAACATATTGCAAAGATGATCTCATTTAATTAAGTCGTGGGATAATGTGTCAATTCATTAAAGAACCATCCATATTTATATTTATTATTCATATAATCTAAAATATGACATGGATTTGACCGTGTGCTAAATTAGTTTGTTAGTCGTTTTATTTATGAGACTGGGTATTCTTTTTTGCTTGGCTGTGTACATGTACACAATAAGGATAAGAGTTCAATACAAGCCATGTACAACACACCTGTTAAAAGGTTCACTGCTTTCCTCAAGGGACAGACTGAGCTCAATTTCAGTCACATTGTTGTCTATTAGATTAGTGTCAACAACAGACCATCACTTGGGACGACTGCAGACGACTAAAGTGATGATGGGCCCAATTGTTTTCACCATGACTCCTCATGGGTTAAAGATAATGACAACTTTGAACGGCAGTTCAACTAGTTGCCATTATCTTTACTCATCATGAGGACTTCTTCTCGCACACCGAAATAAATGCAATTTATATACTGTATGTCAGGCGAGCGCCAAAAAAGGTCGGCGAGAGCATAATCGGAGCAAATGTCTTGCAGTGTGTAGTAGGCTAGTAGCCCTTACAGTAATCAATTATTTTGTATTGTGAACGCGTCAGTTGATGTTGCGCTACTGTTTTATATATATATATATATATATATATATATATATATATATATTATGTATATATATATATATATATATATATATATATATATATATATATATATATATATTTATATATATTTGTATGTATTCCTACATCAATGATTCTCAAACTTTTAAATTTCAAGGACCCCCATAACTCAAGAGTTACAGACCTGTAAGGGTCCATTTGGAACATCCTCAAGGAACCCTGAGAGTCCCTGGACCCCACTTTGAGAACCACTGTCATAGATGTTTTTAAATATTACACACTGTTATCGGATCGGTTCAACCGATACCCATAATACAAGTTATGGGTACCTGTATCGGGGAGGAAAAAATATTTATCTGTACATCTCTGGTTGTAGGTGCTGTAAAAGTGTTAAGCCCTGACTTTTCCACACCTGACAGGAGGCCGGAACAATGTGATGATCATGGTAACACATCAGTTGATTATGTACCTGACACTGACAGCCACTGCCTGGGGAGTGTGAGTACTTTAGCAATATAACACCACGTCAAAGTAAAGATAACTTGGTATTAACCAAAGAGAGCAGTAAAGCAGGGCTTCAACCAGCACTTTCACAACTACCGTCATCGTGTCAACAACACAGATGAGCAGGAGTCCATGATGCAGAGCAATCAAGAAGATATCACACCACCATCATCCCTTTAGGATTACATGTGTGACACCAACAGCTTATGCAATCAGACCCAGGCATGTCACCTCCGGTCAAGTCAAAACCCTCTGTGTTCTGATCCATTTTAACTGTGCATGCAAATGAAAGGGTCCATTTGGTTCCATTTGTAGACCCTCAGAGAGATAAATAACATGCATCCTCTCTGCAAGGACTCTAAGCACACACACACACACACACACACACACACACACACACACACACACACACACACACACACACACACACACACACACACACACACACACACACACACACACACACACACACACACACACACACACACACACACACACACACACACCTCATCGCCATAGATATGCCATAGAGTACCAGAGCTAGGCTACCAAGGTTCATCATGACAGTGGCAGCAGTCTGCAGGCGATCGATAGAGGGGGAAATGGCTTAGTTTACTTACCATATTACAAATGGAGGCGATATTTCTGACAGTCATTTAGTTTACAGTGTCCACCTCGCCGTCATCTTTATGAAATAAACATGCTGTTTAGCGGAGCAGGGCAACAATGCTTTGAAGATGGAGTGAATTCGCATCCGCGGCTGTCCCTGTCTGGCTGCCTGGAGGCCACACTGACTGCAACAAGCCCCCCAACGCTAAAACACAGCAATGTGTGGACTATAAGAGACCATGGGTTAAAATAAAACAGCCCTCAGCACCCAGACGTGTTCATTATAGCGGAAATGTCATCAAATATACCGAAACAGAACACAATAAACGCATAGTGCTGAGGAGTAAATAGACGAAGTTGCAGCAGGTTGATTTGCAGAAATTGCAGTACAAGCTTGCTAGGCGAGAATATGACATAGCCCCGCCCACCTGGAAGAAACTTTCATAGCTGATTGGTCGAGTGGCTTCCATATTTGATTGACACGGTGAAAAGGCCATACGGAAGCTTTAGAGTTAATGCCCGGTTGAGGCGCAACCAATCACCGGCAATTTTATGAAGTGGTGGTTTATGGGAGTTTGAGTTATTTATTTCCGGCTGGAGGAAGCGGTCTCTGGATTCAAGTTGGTACTGGGGTTGGTCTGAATTTATTATTAGAAGAAAAAAAAGACTATGTTGACTCTGCATATTCTTGTCTATTTCTCTGAATTTTGAAATAAACAAAACAGTGAAAAAAAAAGAAGAAAACAAGATGTGTTAATGTTACACCATTATTGTTACACAATTTATGATTTTACAAAAAAAAGCTGTTTTGTCCCCTCTTTCTGAAATTAATCCAGGGAAAATGCCCTTTAATTATGTTTTGAAAATGAAAAATGTGAAAAAATTTGTATAGTCCTACAATAGTGCAAATACTAACAATTTTGTTGTTTGACATAATTGTTTGACAGCACATTCTCTGAAGCACATGGTCCCTCGACCTGAGTTTGGGAAGTATCATAATAAGTAGTGGAAGAAGTACTGTAACTAAAGTTGACACATTGTACTTTTGCAATGAACTAAAAATGTACAATATTTGCAGAAGTATTTAGTATTAAAAAATGGCAATAATGACGTAAAGAAAAAGCCCTCAAAGTGTTACTTAAGTACAGTACTTGAGGACTTTGATTTTGATATCTTTATTAATAACAAAACATATGTAAAATACATACATTGTCACACCATTATCAAAAGGATAAATGCAAAAAAAGCCAGCGGCTTATTTCCATTGTGGTCCTTTCATATGTGTATATGTATGTGCAAATTATGTTGTGTTGCATGATGTGATGTGTATGTGTGTAATTGTAATTTAGTCCATGCAACCAAAGGTGCCTAAAGTGTCCTAGTGCATGTGCATGTCAGTCCAAGCACCCATAGGTGCAGGAGAATGTCCTTGTGTGAAAAATGTGGGTGTGCCTTCCTCACTAGGGGGTGGGATGTACTTAATTACTTTCCACCACTGCCTATAATATAGATTTTTACTTGAAAAGTATGGAAGCTGTGAAACCTCGGACAAAGATCTGATTTCTTTTAAATGACTGCAAAACATAATGAGTACAATAGACACATTCAACTTCAAGTTTATTGTTGAATCACAGGTTTCCCGTACAAACTTCAACAATTTGCGGTTACAAAATATTGACATAAGAATAGAAAACAAAATAAAATCAGATAAAAGGACAGCAATATCAAATATTGATAATTAATAATTATTTAGCAACATGTATCAAACTTATAAGTGTACATAAGCAGTGATGGAAGAATTACTCAAGTAGTATCAATACTGCAATGTAGATATACTCTGTTACAAGTAAAAGTCCCGTATTAAAAATGTACTTGAGTAAAAGTACAAAAGTATTGGCATCAAAATAGACTTAAAGTACCAAAAGTAAAAGTACTCATTGTGCAGAATGTCCCATTTCACAAGTTAAAAATGTATAAAAAAATCGTTTGGAAATAGCCGATCTACAAGCTCACCATGCGTCGCATCGCGATGCATTGTGAGCTTGTAGATCTGCTATTTTCAAATGCTGAAATATATATATACGGCTGAAATGGTTAGTGTGTTTTGTAATGATAATCAAAATCTACAAAGCAACTAGCAACTAAAGTTTGCATATAATTGTAGTCGAGTAAAAGTACAATATTTTCCTCTGAAATGTAGTGGGGTAGAAGTAAAATTATTGAAAATTGTAAATACTGAAGAAAGTAAAAAATACCTCAAAATTGTACTTAATAAGTGCAGCACTTGAGTACATTAGATACTTTACACCACTGATTCATAGTCATAAATTGATAATGCCTTTGTGGCGTCCTCTGTCTCCCAGACTGACAGGGTGAAAGGGCTCAGCGCTCATTCAACAGCCTGATGACTGACAGGTGGAAACTCAAGAATCAAGAATCAAGGTTTATTTGTCACTAGACTCACTCATCAGGTACAAGAGGCAAAATGCAATTTTGTGAGGGCCTCATTTGATTGATTGATTGAATACTTTATTAACAGTTTGTAAACAGTGCAGTGGTACGATTTTACAATGATTGTTAAAAGGATAACACAAAAAGCCCCTAGGGGCTTGTTTCCATTGTGGTCCTGGGTATTCAATTCATCAAGACATTTAACGACATACAATAATATACAATATATACAAGACATCATTAATGCTAGAAGCAATGAACGTAAATGTAGAAAAGAAAACAGTTGGGGGGGGCATTTCTGGGGTTAAACGTAGACGATTTTTCTAGGGATGGTTACAAATTGCAGACAGGTGCTCTTTTATGGCGATTTTGAAGGAGAATAAGGAGTTACACTTTTTGATGTTTGTTGGAAGGGCATTTCACATTTTGGTGGCATAGCAGTAGTACAACATAAGACAAAGAACTCTGGGAACACACAAAAAGACAGCCTGTGTGAACCGCTCCAGCTTGGAGCACCTTGGAAACTGCTCCAAATTGTGGCTGGGGTGGTGAGTGTCCTTGAAGATCCGCTCACCCTTGGCTACGCACCGCTTCTCATACATATCCTGGAGGGAGGGAAGCTCACCTGACGACGCGCTGGGCTGTCGACTGCTTTGCGGTCAAGAGCGGTGCAGTTCCCATACCAGGTGGTGATGCAATTGGTCAGGATGCTCTCGATGGTGTTGTTGCAGAAAGTCCTGAAGATGTGAGGAGGCCGATTGCTCTATTCAAGTGTAAATATATCGAGCATTACAATAGTGAATGTATTATTATTTAATAAAAAATTGTTAATAAGCACACCTGGGCACTCGTGTATTAACATGCTCTTGTTCGAATCCCGTTTGCTAGAGCACGATGAGGAAATTGAAAGGTCTTACGACTTATTATCTTAGGATAAAACAGAGACGCACTGAAAGGAATATTCACAGCGGGTAGCCTAAATGACAGGGATGCTCTTTGAGGGGCAGGGTCCACAGGCCGGCGTAGAAATCCTCTGAGATAGAATCTAAAGTAGACTTTGAAGCCTGAGTGAATAAGACTAGATTGTCAATCTCCCTGTGTTCCTACACTGTCAGTATAAACAGCAATGTCCCGTGGCAGAAGAGCTGCTCTCAGAAAGGTAAGGAGACACCAATTAGATGGTCATAACGAAGAGGGAGTGGAGAAAAGACTGTTTTTTTTTCAGGGGCTCAGCAGGGGCCGCAGGGCCCGAGGGCCCTCTGAATTCAGCATAAGGGCTGTGTGCTTTCACAACACTCTGCCAATAATTATCTCCTTAGCATTTACATCTGAACACAACAGAAAGGAAAAAGAACAAATGCCAATGACTAACAGACTTCAAGGGAAATGGGGAATAGAGAGATAAAGGAATTTACAGAAAGCAGGATGAGAGTTGTCAGTTTGTGGTACGAAGGGTGGGAGGGATCACGATGCCGTCATGTTACTGGTTTTACACAGAGTCCAACGCGTCACATTGCAACCCGTTGTGAGATTGTAGATCTGCTATTTTAGAAAAAGATTTGTGATAAAAAATCTGATTAATGTTAATATAATAATATAATATAATATTAATATAATGCAAAGTAACTAAAGCTATCAAACAATTATAGTGGAGTAAAAAGTACATTTAATTTGCCATGGAGTATCATTATCAAGAAATGAAAATGCTCAAGTAAAGTAAAAGTTCGATGAAATTGTACTTAAGTACACTACTTGAGTAAATGTATCTTTGTTACTTTACAACACTGATTCGTTTGTCCGCCAGTATAATCCCAGTGCCATTCCTGCATTTTTTTCAAAAAACTGATTAACCAATAAAAACTTGCATTGGACTCTGTGTGCAAGGGCCTCAAGTTGTACCACGGTGTCTTGCGGTGAAAGTAGCAGATCTACAACCTCACAACACGTCACACCTTGACTCATTGTGAGCTTGTAGGGTCTGCAATTTTTTCGAGTTGCATCAGCAGCGTACAATGACGTATAAGTCTGGCCTGAGATGCCTCACACTGGGGTCCTGGCCCTGAGTGGAAAGCAGTGATGGTTTATTTGTGAATGTGGTGATTGACACATTCTAATATATACCACGTTTATTTATAAACGCACCTGATTGACAGGGGGAACAGTTACACGTAGGGTAGTGCTGGCCTGGTAGCTGCGTACACAGTATCTATTCTAGTCCAGTGAGAGTTGCTATAGCACCGAGGACCAGTGTACGTGCGGCTGCCTTCGTCCTTTCCTCAGACACATCTACAGTAAGTCTCCATGACATCAAGGCACACTAAGGGGCCGCGTCCACAGAAAGCTTTTTTGTACAGCTGCCAACGCCTTTCTGCCATGCATTTCTATCAGGGATGTACGATGAATCGGTCAAATTGGTATCGGCAATATCGGACTTAAAAATGCAATTTCCGTATCGAACCGAATTTATTTAGAGTAGCCAATCATTTCCCCCCCTTTTTTCCCCCAATTTAGTAGTTACGCCAATTAATTCCTCCGCACACACATTTCTGTGTTGTCACTGCTGTCGTATCCTACTGACTCACCTGCCAGTGAGGAGCCCCCACCGGGAGGGCTTTGATTGATTGATTGATTGATTGATTGATTGATTGATTGGACGTATCGCCTTCGTCCTACTCCTCCCACCCAACACTCCCCGCTGACAGGTGCCGCCCCAGCCTGTAGGAGTATGTACAGACAGTGACAAATATCAACCTCCCCACCCGGCTTCCCTTCCACGAACACGAGCCAATTGTGTTTGCATAGACGCCCGACAAAGCCGGATGCACCACGTTGGATTCGAACCCACAACCTCAGCCTTTTGGGCAGCCTTTTGGAAAAAGCCTTTAGTGATGATGAAGGCTGAAGATTCAAATCAGTGTTCTCTGGAGAGGCTTTCAAAAGGGTCAAAAAGTTGGGAAAATATTAAATAAAAATATAATTTAACATTTACATTGTTTGAACTAATGTGTATCAGTGGCCTTAATATTATATAAAAATATTATTAATAATAATATTTTTTATAAAATAAATAAATAAAATAAAATCAGGTAATAAGAATGCACTGCGTATTACAATTCTGCATCGGCACCCAGAATCACAGTTACTGTATGACAGGTGTAAGATAAACCCTACTTGAAACTTGTATTGCAATATCGGTATCGGTCAATTTGACCATGTGAATAATCGGTAATTGGACATCGTCCAAAATTTCAATATTGTGCATCCCTAATTTCTATGAAAGAGACACTCTGGAGCGCTCCTCTTCCCAGCGCAGAGCATCGCGCTCTGCACAATGTCACTTTGCTATGCAAAGGCTACTTTAATTGTGTATTTGGTTTGGAACATTGGAAGAAAAATTGCACTACTGTTTGCCTTTTAGGCTTTGTAAACAAACAAAAAAATTGCACAGGGCAGATATGTCAAATAAACTTAAATATACATAAAAATGACTGATAATGATGGTACCAAAATAAATAATCTGCTATGGCCAAAACAGGCCATAGCAGATTTAAGAAGAAGCTTCCAGTTCAGCTATTTCCGCAATCTTTCAACTGATGAATTTATACAGATGAATGGAAACGATTCTGACGATTATGCCAAATAGTTGCGATTATCTCAATTCTCAAATAATTGTGATCAGGCAATTAAGGAATTGTGACAGGCCAACCGGGCAGTGCAGGGGAAGCGTTGATCCGGCAACGTCTGTGTGACAGATGAGAACAGGGATGGAGCGCTTTGTTCCTCCATCATCTTTGTTTGGGAGCAGTAATCTCTTTCAGATGTTGCATTTCTTCACGTGTTTGGATGCGTTTGTAAAGCACTGTGAATCGCCTAGTTGTTGAAATGTGCTTGCCTATATATTGCCTTACCTCACCTTGCCTTTTGCATACGTGGAACCTTCTTCTGACCAGCGGACCTTGTCTGCTTGCGTCTTTATGTTCTGAGGAACAGCGAACCAGACACACACACACACACGCACTCGCACTCGCACTCGCACACGCACACGCACACGCACACGCACACGCACACGCACACGCACACGCACACGCACACGCACACGCACACACACACACACACACACACACACACACACACACACACACGGTTATGGAATGATTTTCTTGTATAAATCACTCATTAGAGTCAATGAGGCCTGCAATATATCCAGAGGCACAGATGACCTTCCTGTTGTTCAGCCGCTACAAAGGGGAGAGGAAATGTGTCATGCATCATTTCCCTCATTTTGAGAAAATAAACGTCCAATTTAGGCTCTGCGAGCCACCGCAGCCTGTTTATACTTGGCACAGAGCTGTGCAATCCTATGCTTATAGAGAGAACCCTTGAACTAGTTCCACGCAACTCATCAGAGAAACCATCTTACTGTTAGCAGTGGTGGAAAAGGTACTCACATTTTTTACTTAAGTAAAAGTATCAATACTGCAATGTAGAAACACTCATACAGTACAAATAAAAATGTACTTGAGTAAAAGTACAAAAGTATTGGCATAAAAATATAGTTAAAGTACCAAAAGTAAAAGTACTCATTGTGCAGGATGTCCCATTTCATAAGAATAAATATAAAAATATTTTGAAAATAGCAGATCTACAAGCTCACAATGCGTTACATCGCGATGCAGTGGTTCTCAAACCTTTTAATTTCAAGGACAATAACTGACAATATATACAAATGTTACATTTGTACACTACGGACGGACGGACGGACGGACGGACGGACGGACGGACGGACGGACGGACGGATGGACCGACATAAGTACGTAAGTAAGTAAGTAAGTAAATAAGTCTCTCACTAAGACTCTCTCTGGAAAAAGAGGAATTTATTGTGCTGAAAGAGAGAAATGGAAGTGACTCACTGTTTTAGTGACATTGCCTCTGGGGTCTTTCTCTCTTTATCTCTATGTCTCTCTCTGCGGTCTATGAAGTGATGATCGGCTGGTTTCTTTGTTCAGTGCCCCAGGGTGCAGTAGGATGTGTCTCTGACGTGCACAGATTCTCATGTGGTTGTGATCCCAGAACCACAGGTCCAGAACCCGCCTCGTTCTCATTCACAGCTGACTTTAAAGACCTGGCCTCACCTCATAAAGGCTCAGTGGTGGACAAAGTGCTCAACCCCTGTACTTGAGTCAAAGTATAGATCTGCTATTTTCACTATATTTGAAACAGGGCAAGTGTAAAGTCATAAGTATTCGGACAGTACAAATACACAAGAAATGTACTTAAATGCTTGATTGATTGATTGAATACTTTACTTTGGTTGCAGAGAGAAAAAGCACATGGAAGTACAGTTTACTACATACAAGGTCAACTAAAATGGATCGCTCATGAAAGCCGCAATGGCTTGTTTCAAATGAGATCCTCACATACTCAATTCATGGAGACATTAAAAAACAGATAAACACTACTATGCAGAACATCATATAAACAGTTTAAAAGTAAGAAAAACAAAAAATATGTACAGTAAACAGTTCGAGGGGGGGGGGGGCATTCCACATCCAATCCTAGCAAAATGAGCAGGGGTTAGATGAGTTGTAGGTGTAAGGCCAAGAAGTAGCCTTACTAGTTTGTTTTGGGATGTCTGGAGCCTTATTTTTAATGCCTTAGTGGTGTTGTGGTACCATGAGGAGCATGCATAGTCGAAATGACCTTGGATGAGGGCCCCTGTAAGAATCCTCAAGGTATTCTTACTGACTTCACTAGAGAGGAAATCCTATACAAAAAAACGTGTTCTTTGGTTGACCTTTTTGATGACTCTCGCTGCCATTTTATCACCGGAGAAGTTTGCCTCTAAGATGGAACCCAGGTAGTTAATTTCCTCTTTTCTTGTGATAACATACTTGTGATAAATACAGTACTAAAGTACAGCAGAAAGGTTCTCTCTGCAGGAATGTAATGGTCAGTGGTGGAAGAATGTTTTACTCATACCACAATGTAGATATACTCTGTTACAAGTAAAAGTTCTGTAGTCAACATTTTACTTGAGTAAACGTACAAAAGTTTTGACATGAAAATATACTTAAGTACAATACCAAAAGTAAAAGTACTCAATGTTCATTATGCAGAACTTATGCCGGGGACCTCCTGGAACGCCCTCAAGGACCCCTAGGGGTCTCCGGACCCCACTTTGAGAACCACTGGCCTTACCTAGCGAAAGCTTGCACCTGGTCTTCATCGTATGTCTCATGGAGGTTCTCTCCTGTCAAAGTTCTCCTGGAGAAGTTCTGACCTTCGGATCCGAGCAGCGGAGCCAGATTCCCACATACCTAAAGCACATGGATAGTCACATTAATTAAATTTGATTGGTTGTAAGGGTATCTTGAACCGGTGCCATTAAGCTATCCAGCCAAATGAGACAACCTATTAAGAGTTGATTGTCTTGGTCACATTACAGGAATGTTATAACTAAATGAAAAAGCTATTGTCTGATAGAAAGCCGAGGAGCAAAACAATTATGCTTGGCAGCGAGACAGAGGATACTGGCCAGTGAGAGAGGGGGGGGGGGGGGTAGAGAGCGAGAGAGAGACAGACAGACATACAGAGAGATAGAAATAAAGCGAGAGAGACAGACAGACAGACAGACAGTGTGAGAGTGAGAGTGAGAGAGAGGGGGGGGGGGGGTATGAGTCCCAAACTAACTCTGGCACACACACATATTTCCACCAGTACACACTGTTCCGAAGAGCAGGTCCACCTGGAATAACCTGCCGTCACCAGACTCCCCTGTGGAAAGCCTGCTTTCTAGTCACTGGACCAGTGGTTCTCAAACATTTTCATGCC
This sequence comes from Gymnoscopelus braueri, assembly GCF_963280865.1. Taxonomy (NCBI): domain Eukaryota; kingdom Metazoa; phylum Chordata; class Actinopteri; order Myctophiformes; family Myctophidae; genus Gymnoscopelus; species Gymnoscopelus braueri. The sequence goes on from NW_027660916.1 coordinate 63,351, forward strand.
AAGGACCCCCACATTGATATGTATTTGGCCACAGACCCCAATTTGAAAGTATTTTGTGTCAGGGACCCCCATAAGGTCTGTTTTGTATAAATAAATAATCCAAATAGCCAATGTATACAGGGTTAAAGTGGTTAAACTTGATTGTGATGCTATATATTAACTAATTTAAATTTAAAACAGACCCTATAGGGAAAGTAGAGCCTACTGGTGGTGCTGGGGTGGTGGGAGCAAACAAAGCGCATACAACATCAGTGGCAGCACTGACAACGAGAGGAAGTGCAAGGAATCAGGTGAGCTTAAAGGAGAATTCCGGACATTTTAAGTGTTATCTTTGATGTGTCGTTACTCACCTACCGACGTAAACAGTGGCATTGTTTATTTCCAGATATTCCCCTGTCGTCATATTTTCAACCTCCTCCGTTGTCATAATGGGAGCGCGTGTCATAGGGAAATTCGTCTATTATAACCGATGCAAAGTTATTTTTTTCTCTACTACTACTCATTGTGGAGTCTGATGATAGTCAAACATGCAGTGAAAGTTCCTGAGAGGCTACCGCTAATGACGAACGAGCTAACGCTAGTTGCTTGTTTCTCTCCCAGAACCTGGCAACTTGGTGTTGCCATGTTGAGAAACAAGCAACTAGCGTTAGCTCGTTCGTCATTAGCGGTAGCCTCTCAGGAACTTTCACTGCATGTTTGACTATCATCAGACTCCACAATGAGTAGTAGTAGAGAAAAAAATAACTTTGCATCGGTTATAATAGACGAATTTCCCTATGACACGCGCTCCCATTATGACAACGGAGGAGGTTGAAAATATGACGACAGGGGAATATCTGGAAATAAACAATGCCACTGTTTACGTCGGTAGGTGAGTAACGACACATCAAAGATAACACTTAAAATGTCCGGAATTCTCCTTTAAGTAGACCACCAATTTGGTCAGCTGCTTGACACGTCACATACAGTTGATACAGAACTGCACACTCTCAAGTGTATCTACCTGAACTAGCTCGCAGGCTACGCATTATTAGTGGGGGTCCCTGCTGCGAACGGGTATTTCCCACCCGATCTCAGTAACAACACCCGATCTGCAATACCAGATGGCACCACAGCGTCATTATTTATTTATATATATATATTTTTTTTATACATATATTTTTTTATATATTATCTATTATTATTCACTTAGCCTATAAATTCCTGCGCCTCGGGATTGAATCCTTCTCATTGCACTGTTTAGGCTATATATCATATAATACATGTTGCAAATTATTTTATTAGGATTAAGGTTAGGTTTAGGCAATGTTTTTGTCGCCCCCCAGCGAGGTGGACCACTCGGCCCGTTTGGTGAAAACAGACTACAGCCCCTTTGGCCAAATTTTTTTTACAACGTCGGAGGCGTGCCGTCTCTGGCAGACTTGAGCAACGAGAGGCACCGCCGAACGAGCCATTAGGCTCGAACGTTGCGAAGTCCACCAGAGCCAACTCAGCGCCGTTCGAGTCATGTACCGATAGGGACAGAATCGTAAATTATCGCCCACTACGGAGGAAAGCCGGTCAGTGCAGCGCTGCCCTCCTGGAATGTGAAGCATGACTAGGGGCGAAGCAGTTCCGCGTGCTTCACAGAAGGGGGCGTAACACAGAAGTTACTGAGATCGGGTGGGAAATGCCCGGTCGCGTCCCTGCTTCATCTCTCTCTCAGCTAAGGGGTCCTCGGCCTGAATAACGCTGAAGACCTAGTCTAAGTGGTTAAGCAAAACACACACACGCACACAGTTTGTATCCGCTTTAGTCCGGATATGCCGATATGGGGACGAGGGGGTCTAACATACCTCAGCAACATCTGATGATAACGCACGGATGCACGTATTCCAGATAATATACGCCCACCCCGCACCTACGCAGTTCTATCCCATAATATGCACCTGTGGTGCCGCCACAGTGTATTTTCCCTTGCAGTCACCAAGGTAGCATGCAACACTGTTGCCACGGAAACTCTGTGGAACAATAGACACACTGTTGTGCTCATGACACCGCTGTGAAGAGTTCATATGACAAGGATCTCAACAGAGATTGTGCGTGTGTGTGTGTGTGTGTGTGTGTGTGTGTGTGTGTGTGTGTGTGTGTGTGTGAGAGAACAGGTGAGCATGTGTGAGTTAGCACAAATGATCAGGTGGCTGGCTTAGGCTTGATGAATAGTTTGAGTACAGTAGAACAAAATATATGTTTAGATGATTGTGTTGTGAGCTTAGAGATCGGCTATTTTTGGTACACAAAAATGGTGCACAACAAAGTAGAAGTCTTTACTAGTGATTTATATGATATACATATTTGTATATGGAGCAAGTCTGCAGTTAGGATTTAAACCAGTGGTTCTCAAATTCATTTGGCTGTATGTATCTTATGTAGCCTATATATGTATTTGGCTGTGCCAGGGACCCCATACAAGATTTATGTTGTTAAAAATATTCAAATTTTCTTTAAGCTTTGAAAATAGCAGATCTGCAATCTTGTAGATACTAGATTTAAAGTGGCTAAACAGATTTTGATCATGTTATATTAACACAATTTGTTGGGGACCCCCTGGAACGCCCTCAAGGACCCCTGTGGTCCCCGGACTACACTTGCTGATGTAAACAACTTGAATGCTAGCGCATTCTGGGGCAAACATTATGCAAAAATAGCAGATAGCTATTTTAGGCTAAGAGATTTGATGTAGAGGGAAAAAAGGAGGGGGCAGAGGACAGACAGAAGTATATAAGGTTTAAGTGGTTAAAGGAGCACTTCACCTAGTTTCAACCTTATCTTCCTGTAATCGGTCCTCACTAATGCTCATTATAAGATGGCACAATTTCCGTCTACTCACTCTGTGTCTCATTGGTGGAGGGCTGTGGACAGTTCAGGAACCTGCCTACCAGTGACATCATCGATTGGGTTTCCAAGCTAATAGAAAGTGCAGTCAATAGAAGCCATTGCGCTTGTATCATAAAAAGCAAAAAAGAAATTAAAAAAAAATCTTGCTTGAAATTACCTGGCCACTGATGATGTCACTGGTAGGCAGGTGTCTGAGCTGTCCACAGCCCACCTCTGAGTCACAGGCCAAGTGGACAGAAATGGTGTCATCGTCTAATGAGCCCTTAGTGGGGACCACTTATAAAGATAGGTTGAAAATAGGTGAAGTGGTCCTTTAAGAGAAAAGAGGCCTTTAATCTTTCCGATCTTTCTACTTTGTTATGAACGCTGCACTGGGAAGTCAGACTAAAGAGCAGGACGCTGGCCTATTTGATCTGACCTTTTCCTCGGAAACCCTTTTTAATTATAGCTGCCATCAGGTCAGTGTGTCACTGTGTCGCACGCTATTATGAGCTCACGGACGATTACGGACAGTAACACTAGATTGTATGTCACTGTCGGGTGGAAACCTTGTATGTCCAAAACGGTTACTCTTCAGGATCCAATATAGTAATTATTCTATAAGTTATTTGTTGATACTTTTCATAGGTTAAATATTTACAAAACCCACTGAGAGACTACTCACTTTCACTTAGAAATGCTTTTTTTTTATTGCAAACATAGCAGATCTACAAGTCACGACGTGACGCGTTGTGAGCTTGTAGATCGGCTATTTTTGCTTGTGACAAGCTAGTGAAAAGTCTATGAAATAACATAAAGAGTTGAAATATGGAGATACAAGGTTTCAGCCCGACAGCAACGATATATAAGTGATGGTGGCGGGTGAGCAGCAGAGATCACTGCAGAAAGCCCTCAAGCGTGTCACTTTCAGTCCCATGGCATGGAGTGCATTAGCCCTTGCTCCAAGAGGTACAGGGTGGGGTGGGATGGGGTGGAGGTGGAGGTGTGCTACAGTATGTGAATGTCAATCGTATCCACCTTTCTTTTCTCTTGTTATGTCCATCCCAGGGGGCCGAAGTTTTGTGATTTTTCTTTTTCCAATTCCATCCATTGGAATCCGCAGAACTCAGTCCTGTCTCAGTCATGGTCTAGTCTGTCAATGCAAAACAACTCAAATTGGAACACATTTCTTTGACATTGAACTGTTGAACTGAATCACTGAACATTGATTGTGAACTGCCTTACTGCTGTCACCTTTATAGAACAAGACCAGGAGACCTGGTTCTGCCAGACCCAAAATGAAGTCCTAGTATGTAACACACCTACAAACCACTTTATAACTGAAGTTCATGATGTCATGAATAGTTCGTGACGAAAGGGGACGTCACAAACTTTTTTTTGGCTGGGGCCGGAGGACAAATGGCCCCTGCCCATGTATGGACGAAACAGGTACAAAGCCTCATGGTACAAAGCCTCCATACATGGAGGAAACAGGTACAAAACATGCACTACGTCACAGCTAAGCCGGACTTCACATGACGTGTCAGCCTGTGTATACCCATGTATGGACGAAAGGGGGACAGACTTTTTTGGCTGGGGCCGGAGGACAAATGGCCCCTGCCCATGTATGGACGAAACAGATACAAAGCCTCATGTAAGCCCGACCCCTTGGGTCTGGCAAATATGAGAGAAAGATGCTTCAGCATAGCGCTCATGGCCATAATAACCACTCAAACCCTTCAGACTTCATTCATTGTTCGCGTTCTGAACATTCACTGATTGTTTGCTTTAAATCACCTACAGTATTACACGGAACATGGTGCCACTTGTCCATTGAGCTCTGAGTCATTCAAGTCTCACATGGCACTGTCTGCAACAAACCCTTCCTGCAAGTCATCTGAGGCAAATGAAATGTCTTCTCTTTTCACCGGTGTTACGTGCCAATGCTCCACCCATGGGTACAGTGTGTATCCTTAGAGAACATCATTACCTGGAGGCACTTTTCCGTTGTGCCGTTCCTCCTCTCCGAGCTCCATGGTGTTCTAATAGGCCCAGCTGCACCGGCGCGTCTCTTCTGCGGAGACGGAACGTAATTGCTACTTGATGAGAATGTGTTTCTGAGAGCCTTGCTGGCCCGGGTGATGGTTGTGTGTGTCTGCTACTCACCATCGACTATTTACCATCTGTGGCAGGTTAAAAAACAGGCTGAGGGAACACAGAAGGTGTGAACCCCCTCACTCATTCACAGCGAGGGAAGAGCATGATGCACAGGCTCAACACTTATGTACTAGCCTGACACTCAGCCTGAATTTTCATTTAGTTTCACTCCATTATTCAGTCTGAAAGCCCTCTCAGTGCAGCCGTTTTCTGAGATTGGGGCGTGGCCTAAGTGTGACTCTTTGTCGATTGGTTCATACTGGATTATACCGATCTTGATTGGGTTGTTTAGATTTGCAAACGAGAAAACCTCGCCTTCTACAGCGTCACCAGACCCTGAGTGCGAGGCTAGCGATTTCAGGGGCTGGAGCCAGGCTACTTATGTACTGCATTGCTTATTTCTCACCTGAAATGTTTCCATATTTTAATGTACTGTTTAAGTTTAAAACGAGCAATGCACCGTCAGGCCGTCATATTGAGTTTAACAGAGTGTCTCGCTAATGAAAATCGGGTGTGGATGAGATATGGGAGTCACACAGGTGAATGAAATTATATTTATTCATAGGGCTTGCTGATGTAATCACACAGGATATTCCCTAAACTCACACTAACCTAATGGTCGGCCTATAATGGGATGTCGGAATTCTGAGTGGACCCCATTATGATCACGGGTATGCTCTAAAAGTGCGAAAAACACTATTTTTCATTTCGTTGCACTTCAAAGACCTATTTTATACTTAATACTTACTGGTCATTACATTCCCTTCTGTGTTGCATTTTGACAGGCAAAGTGGCTGCATGCAAAGTGAGAGAATTAAATTAAACAGGGACACAAAGGCTGTCAGTTTCCGCCCTCCTACGAACGCGGCACTTGGCACTTCCGCCGATACACTCATAAAAGCTCAAACACGCATCTGTCTCTATCTCCTCCACACATTCTGTTCAACTCTTAAAGTACATGCACTCATGAAGGATAGAAGCTTTGATGCGAGACAGACAGAGAGAGAGAGAGAGAGAGAGAGAGAGAGAGAGAGAGAGAGAGAGAGAGAGTGACCTTCATCTCTTCGAGACGCGCCAGCACCCATTTCAATATGTGAATTAGTCACAAATTAAATTATTAATTCTGTGTGTGTGTAGATATGTTTGTGTGTGTGTGTAGATATGTTTGTGTGCGTGCGTGCGTGCGTGCGTGCATGTAATGTAAGTGTGGTGAAAATACTGTACAGTATACACAATATGCCTGCAGAGTTATGTATGTCCACCCACTCACTACTCTGGGAAATTTCTGCTAAATGACCTCACACCAGCCACCGGAATAAATAATGCTGTTTGATGCTGCATGCAGAGCTCTCACTGTGCCTACATTGTATGTAACTAAACATACAGCATTATAGGGGAAGGTGGGTGGGCTTCGTCATCGTCACCAGGTCCTATCGATCACCGTGGTTTTGATTAGCGTTAGTGTAGTCTCATGCGTCATCAATTCCAGCGACTAAGGATCTGAATCACTAGTCTGCATGTCTGAATTTTGCCAAATAAAAAGTAGAGTACGGCTGGGCTGTGAAGTCCATGGTTGGTACGCGGGTGGTCTAGTTAGGTCAGTCGTTGGTAAATGTTTATGTCAGTCATGCAGGTTTTTGTTCATAAGGGGTTTGTTTCAATAGTTGTACTGGCTTGATACTGTCTTGTATCTCCATATTTCAACGTTTTATGTCGTTTAAATTAAAGCCCTGCTTTGTCGTGTGACAGTGTCACGCAAAAAATAGTGAAAAAAGCCATTCCACAAGCTCACAACACATTGCAAGGCAACACAAGCGTGTGTTGCCTTGCCTCTTTTTGTGAGGACACAGTGACCTTGACCTATGACCACCCTTGACCATCACGTTCACAAGACTGGGAAAGACATGAAGTCACATTGACCTTCACCTTTGACCACTGATCACTTCTAATCAGTTCGTCTTTGAGTCCAAGTGGACATTTGTGAAAACATAATGCCTCTGGCTATGGCTTAAAAAGAAAAACATAAGCTATCATCAGCCCGATTGAGTCGTGGCCACATGCGGGACATTGGGTGACAGACTGTCCTGTCACCAGTGATTCAGTGCCAACCTCAACGTGAACATCGGGAACAGGGGCTTAGATAGAAGACGCTCTGCTCTCAAACCAGGACAGGTGATTGCCTCCCTGCTCCCGCCACTCTGGTGTGATTGCTGTAATTCCGAGGCTCCACTGAGTCAGAGAGCTCAGCCAAGGAGAGGAGAGCTGAGCGGTAATTCATCGAAAGAGGCTGATGGGGCTTTCTTCCCTGTGCTGTCCCATCTGTGTGAATGGCTTACAGTACATGCTGTACGCACCTGTAGTTACTGTAATGCCTAATTTTTTCTCCATCATACGACAACATGGACCAAAAATAGCATATCTACAGTGTAAGTTCCAGTCTGACTGTGTAAATGGCTTACAGTACATTCTGTACAAGATACCAGTAGTCACTGTGATGCCTAATTTATGTTCAGTTGTACGACGGTGTCACAGACGGGAATATAGCCGCGATCTCTAAGCTCACAAGGCGTTGCGGACGATGAAGTAAATATCAGGCTTTATGCCTACTCGTTTATGGGTGGAATACTCTGACCAAAGATGTCTCAATGTGTCATTTTCCCACCTCGTTTGGCTTTCAAAAAGAAAGTGTCAGATCACAGCACACCTCGGTGTTGTGTCTTCAAACCTGGCCCACTCATCGCTGTGTCCCAGCGTGTTGATGGAGGAGCACTTTCAAGTGCAGTCTGGAGGCACCTAGACACAAACTGAGAGACAGACAGATACACAGAAGACAGGCAGACAGACAGACAGCCATGTGAGAATATAGTCTTTTTTTTGGCAGAGGTGCTGAATGCATTTGTGTATTTGCTGAGGTGCTGCTGTCAACATATATTTATGTGATAAGATTTGTATTCTCAGGTGCCTAATCCCTCATGAAGTCCATTGTCCCAGTGACCGGCAGTGACAGGTCCTGTCTGTCGGATTCTACGAAAACCTTTAGTATTTAAAGCACGTGGTCCAGTTTGGGGCTGGGCATCTAGCTACCATGGTGAGAAAGTCTTTGTGGGTGATATAGCAAGATAATCTGGTAACTATAACAAGTAGGCCTAACTTCTATTTCTAATAGCCTACTCGGCTGCAGAAAGAAAAGGGGAACTTTGGTTACCGTGGGAGGAACACGCAAATAAGTACAAACAAGATAAAAATAGACCTTTATTGATCCCTGGGGGGAAATTCAGGTGTCGTATTAGCAGCAACAAGGTGAAACACAGGGGAGGTACAAATAAGTCAAGAACCAAACAAAGACAGATAAGAAAAAACTATACATTCGGTCTGAAAGAATGAATTATTATATCAATGCATATATACTGTAAATATATATGAATGGACATGAATCAACAGTCAATATATGAATTAATACATTTATTGCCACTGAGTACATGAATGGATAAATGTATGTACAGGCAATCAAAAGTGAATATGATAATTAATATTACTTACAGTGTCAACTGGCCTTCAGCACCGAATCTGAATGATTATGTACAGTCTATCAACAATTAATATAGGCTACTGTATGAATGAATAAAGTCAGTCTAAGTTATCCTCAACAGGTATCAGTCAAGGCGTGCCAGAGCCAAAGCAGGAATCAGTAATACCAGAGAATAGAACACATCAGCGTCTCCTATTCTGGGGAAAACATTTGGCCCACAGCATGTCGCAGCGTGACACATTGTGTTGTGAGCTTGTAGATTGGATAGTTCCAGCAGAGATATTTAGTGTAGAGCGAATACAGGAGGGTGTAAAGTATATAGCCATAGCGGACTCCCGCTTGTTTTTTAAAGCAAGCTATTGTGTGGCAATTTTCTCCTACCACGACCTCAATGTGATGTGACCTGATGTGACCAACCAACCAAATCATCTGCATCGTCCACCATTTTTAATCTCCAGTGTGAACAAACTTTTCATGACCTTACTTGACACCTGACAACCCTGTTCAACAGTGATGTGCGAAAGTGCAAACATGCATGTGATGACTATATTACCTGCGGCCATAGTATGGTTTGGATGGGATCAAACGTGGGTTGAACTTGTGTGTGA